>NC_059090.1:3043239-3281295 GCF_020497125.1 Mauremys mutica | reverse complement strand
CAGGAGGAGGAGGAGGAGGAGGCAGGGCTGGAGCAGGTGGCTGGAGGGCCTGGAGCGAGGCTAGAGAAAGGCAAGGAGAATACTGAGCCGGGGTTCAGAACCCAAATCTGGAGCCAAGAAGGGTCACACCAAAGTCATAGCCAGAGACCGGAGTCAAGAGTCCAGCCAGAGTCAACAGCGAGAAACCGGAGGGCAGGGCAGGGCAGGGGGTACATGCGGGCGGGAATGAGGATGACTTACTGGAGCCTGGAGACCCCTCATCGGGGGACTCCCTTCCTAGCAATAACAGAAGGACAGAGGGGTGACAAAGATGTCTCTGAGCCTGGGGTCCAAGCCAAGGGGAGCTCCCATCCAGGCTGTGTGCCAGGACCCCGACACCCTCCCTGTTCATTTCACACTCTCAGACCCCCTAGCCGGAGGGGAGAATAAAGGGGCAGAAGCGAAGGTGCCCCTGGGGGAAAGGCTCTAGGCCGGGACCCAGTCCACTTCCCAGATCTACACCCAGGATTGTGTGACCAGGCCCACAGCCCTTCCTCTGTGTCTCAGTTCCCACCTGCCAGACGGGGAGGCTGCTCCCCTGCCCCAGGGTGTTCGAGGGGAGTTTCCTTCCTGGCTGGGAAGGGCTCAGATACCGGGTGGGTGGATTGGGCCCCGGCTGGGGATGCTCGGATGGGCACAGGGTGTTACTAGTCCCCACCGCCCCAGTCCTCCTCCCTTTCCCCTGGGTCTCCCCTCACCTCCAAAGAGGGAGCCTTGAAACACAGGGCTCCCAGACCCCACGGAGGAGCTGCTGGACCCGCAGGAGAATACAGAGCTGGTGCTGTCACTGAACTCCTGCTCTGGGCTGGGAGGAGGCGCCACAAGTGCCAGGCTGGGGCTGGCGGGAGGCTTCTGAGTTGCCAGACTGGGGCTGGCAGGAGGCTCCTCCGTGGCCAGGGTGGGGCTGGCGGGAGGCTCCTCCTTGGCCAAGGTAGTGCTGGCAGGAGGCTTCTCCGGGGCCAGGGTGGTGCCGGCGGGAGGCTCTTCTGTGGCCAGGGTGGTGCCGGCGGGAGGCTCTTCCGTGGCCAGGGTGGTGCCGGCGGGAGGCTCTTCCGTGGCCAGGGTGCTGCCGGCGGGAGGCTTTTCTGGGGCCAGAGTGGTGCCGGCGGGAGGCTCCTCTGGGGCCAGGGTCGGGCTGGCGCAGGGCCCCTCAGCTGCCACGATGGTTGGCGGCTCCTGCTGGGCCCTGGGGCGCAGCTCCTGGATCCTTGGCTTCCTGAAAAGGAAGCCCCAGAGCTGCCGTCCCCGGCTCCTGCCCTCCCCTGGCTCTCTGCTCCACGGCTGAAACCCGGGGACACCTCCGTTTCGGCCCAGAAGGTGCCTCCGGGTCAGCTAGAGGAGCTGCTGTCTTCCGCCTCCTCCAGCAGGCGAAGCAGCTCCTCCCTTTCCCCTGGCCGTGAGCCTCTTCCCCGCCTGTGGGGACAGAGGGGCCGCTCTCCACCTGGGCAGGTGGGCTGATGTCTTCTTCTGGCTGTGGAGCCACCTGCCCGGCCTTCCTCCTGAGCATCTGCCTGAGTCGCCTCATCCTGGAAGTGAGTGGGGAGCAGCCATGAGTCTGGCTTCAAAGCAGCCTCTCATTAACGAGCCTGCCTGCTCCTCTGCCCACCTCCCCTCTGCTGAGGCAATTTCTTCTCCCGACACATCCCACCGCAGGGCACAGGAACCCTTAACCTGGGGAACAAACCCTGACAAGGGACGGGTTTGGGAGCGTTAGTGGTGGGATATTCCCACCACACTGGGGATGGCTCTGGAGAACTCCACTTACTTACTCTAGATCAGATGGAGCTGAATGGCAGATGCTCGGGTTGCTCCTCCCTTCACCCTCCTCGCTCTCACGCACCCAGGTGGCCGGCAACGGGTGCCGCTCAGTGCCCTGCCAGCAGGGCAAGGGGTAGAAAACCAGAGCTCTAAACTGGCTGTGAAAACAATACAATGCCACTAGCGGAACACTCCTGGGACACTCCATAGCTGTACCCAGGACCACCTCCATTTGGGCCCAGAAGGTGCCTCAGGGTCAGCTAGGGGAGCTGGGGGCTTCCTCCTCCTCCAGAAAGCCAGAGCTGGCAGTGCCAGCAGGACTCGATTCCCAGTCTCCCTGGCTCTGAGTGGGACCTGTTGTAGTGACTGACGGATTTGCTCCTTGTCCCCCATCCAAAGCCAATAACACATCTCTGGGTTGGCAGTCATGAGTTAGACCTTCTCAGCAACCCTCTGTCTCCTGCAGCCCTCAGCTGTTCCTTGGACTGCGGTGGCTTGGACGGTAACAGGAGTGGATATTGTTACTGGCTCACTGGGTGGTTCTAGCCAATGAGGGTCTCAGTCTAGCCTCAGAGGCCCACACCCCCAGACACTACAGGTCAGGGTGGATTGATTTCATTCCAAATGTTTTGTAGTTGTATTTTTGAGTTATTTTCCTAATGAGAGATTGATTCTCATGAAATTCTTAGTGGTGGCCGATGACAGAACACGGAGCAACGGTCTCAAGTTGCACTGTGGAAGGCTTAGCTTGGCTATTAGGAATCACTAGTTCACTAGGAGGGTGGTGAAGCCCTGGAATGGGTTCCCTAGGGAGGTGGTGGAATCTCCATCCTTACAAGTTTTTAAAGGTCAGCTTGACAAAGCCCTGGCTGGGATGATGAAGTTGGGGTTGGTCCTGCCTGCAGCAGGTGGGTTGGACTAGATACCTCCTGAGGTCTGTTCCAGCCCTAGTTCTTCTATGATGCTAGGAATAGGGATTCATTCAAACATGCTGACTTGCTGGTTTTGCAGGATACAGAAAAACAAAAAGGTTGACTGAACCATTTGTTTTCATTTCAAACAAACTGAGGTAAAGAAGTATCTCTAGTTCGTGCACTGAACTGATTGTTCCTGCTCATAACGTCCTTCCAAATTTTAGAAGTAGTAGCTCACACCTCCTCCTCTCTAGCCTTTATTCATATTTTACAAGGGGAAAAGAAGCCTTCATCCTTTTTCAACTCCCAATCAGTTTCTTACATTTGAATGAAGTAGCTGCATCAACTGGAATGAAGAAAATATTCTTTCTGCACCCGCAGAAGAGGCTAGTGCTGCCAAAATCTGGCTGAGTGTTTCAATAACTTCTGGACCCCCAGGTGCTTAGGCAATGACTTCCAACAGTTCAGTGCTTTGACTTCCCCTGACACTTGGCAGCAAACATGGACTTCTTCATATATGTAGTTATTTAAATTACTTTAATAGGCTGGAGCAACTAGAGTCCTTAACATCACTTGTCATCATTTCAAATTTTATACTGGATAAGTTTAAAAAAAAAGCTTTTTCAATATAAATTTAAAAAACCCAGTTTAAATAAAAATAAAATCTCCTTTGTGGGGGGGGGCGGGGGTTAGGTTGTGAAAAAGCCACTGACTGGTCTTGCCCTTGATTTTAGAAGAACTACTTCATCTGAGAGAATCAGAAACTGCTTGTATTCTAGTCAAGGAGAGGAGGCAGCAAAATTCATCCTAGCAGTAATTTGTTGGGCCTTATTTGCTCAGTCTCAAACAAACAAGTGTGCAAAACTCTAGCTAGTCTCTTTTATGTAGGCCCAGCTAAGAGGTGGTGGGAGGGGCAGGAATGCTGTCTCCGTCCCGGATCCAGTAGCAATTGCACAGGATATTGCCACAAAACCTACATTTTACTGCCAAACTCTCTAAGCCAGTCCTCTCCTGCGCTTCCTGGTTTCTAAGTTTCAAATCCACAAAACCTTCCCCTTGACAGTCTCATTTACTGACTTATGCAAATCACCTGTGGAGAGTTAGCACTGACTGGCTGAATTCATTCTCAAGTCACAATGCCCTTCAGCTTACAGCACGAATGGAAGGGGCACAGGGTGGAAATCAGGCTTCTCTGGTGGCCCGTTTTCCAATTGAGAAGAAGGGACAAGAGGGAAGCAAAATGGCCACATTCCAAACGCTCCCAGCGAGTCACAGATTAATTCCAAGCCCAGAGGAAACCACTGTCGTCTGACTTTCTCTTTCACTTCGGCCATAGAATGTGCCTCAAAATAATTCCCATAGGAATTAGAGCAGGTTTTTAGTAAAACACCCAAGCTTGATTTTAAAAGAGGCCAGTTGTGGAAAATCCAGCACAACCCTCAGTGACTTGCTCCAAACTCTAATGTTAAAAATGCTCCTCGCCTTCTTTCCAGTGTGTATTGGTCTAGCTTCAGCTTCCAGCCATTGTCTTCTCATAACCTTTCTCTGGTAAAGGGAAGATGGAGGCTTGCTGCAGCAAGGCTCCAGGGCTCTGCGAGGTTCCCCCTGCCCCACATCCCTGTCCTGCCTGGCTGTTGGCAAGGGAGCTCTGTGAGGTCACAGACGTCTCACTCATAGAATCATAGACTATCAGGGTTGGAAGGGACCTCAGGAGGTGTCTAGTCCAACCCCCTGCTCAAAGCAGGACCAATTCCCAACTAATTGTCTTTGCTCAATGGGCTGAGTTCCTGCCAAAAGCTTTTGTGAAGTCACTGCCACACCCACCTTTCCCTGGCAGGCCTGACCTCTGCCCCTGGCCAGTCCCGCTGGATGTTTGAGCTGCACCCCGGATCACCCCACTTGCTCATTATTGATTCTGGGGAGCAAGCAGGCTACCCAGTAAAACAGCAGAGTCTGTTCCGCACCCCACACTGAGTTTTTCATAGAGGCATCAGTTGTGAAACAATTCAGTCTCCTAATCTGGCCTCTATTTCACGGGCTATGAAATTTCACACTCTTAGCACCCTATTGAGCCCAATTGCTTGTAATTCACTAAAAGGCACCTTCCCAACCAGTTATGATGGTAGGACACCAAGAAACAGAGACTCCACCTCTCCCCTGGGTAATTTCTTCCAGTGGCTAGTCTCCCTCACTGTCATAATTATATTGGAAATTGACAACCTCTGATAAGGGCCCAATTTATGACAATCTTTTAAATAATTTAAATAGAAGAGAAAAAAATAACATTCAGTAGAACATGTTCACTGCCAAGCTTTTCAGACAGTCGCACCACTGATGTGATAGCTAAGGCCCTGGAAGCAAAGCTAGCTGAAATGCTAACCCAGCTTCGGGCAGCAGTAGCTTCCTTGAAAGGTGCAGAAAATATTGTCTTCCTTTCAGTTTATTCAAATCGTTCAGTTCAATCGACTAGTTTGCTGAAATTCAAGAAAGCCATTGGGAATTCACGAAACAGGCAAACTTGTTTTCCTCCCTCAATCTATGGATAAAAACTAAGGGGTAGATCTACTGGTTCATCAGTCTAGAAACATGTGGAGACTAGAATGTATCATTTCAGTTCACGAACCACACATCAAATTGCCTTTGTTTAAGAAATCGGTTAGTTTGAAATGCAAAACATTTTGATGCAACTTCTTTCTTATGCTTCTCTTTCTAGCTCTGGCATGGCCTTGCTGTGTGACCAAAGAGAGGTCACTTCTTTTCTCTTTCCCTCGGTATCATGGGGGATGGAGAAAATTCTCTCAGGCCTAGCAGGAGAGAGATTTGAGCAAGTCAGGCGCGTTAGAGCTGGCAGATGACAGAACAGGGAGCAATGCTCTCAAGTTGCAGTGTGGAAGGCTCGGATATCAGGAAAAACTTTTTCCCTAGGAGGGTGGTGATGCCTTTGAATCTGCTAGGATAGAGTCCCCTATCTTGTATCTATATCTAGAACCTATATTTTTTCTTACCTTCTACACAGATGACAACGTCTTTGAAACAAATGAATGTTTGGAATGAAAAACACATGCACTGAATCTCCTGCACACCGTTTCTTGGTCCTGAGTGAGAGACCGCGAGCTGGAGGCTTGCTGCAGCAAGGCTACAGGGCTCTCCGAGGTTCCCCCTGCCCCGCATCCCTGTCCTGCCTGGCTGTTGGCAAGGGAGCTCTGTGAGGTCACAGACGCCTCATCATCTTTGCCCAATAGGCTGAGTTCCTGCCAAAGGCCTTTGTGAAGTCACTGCCACACCCACCTTTCCCTGGCAGGCCTGATGTCTGCCCCTGGCCAGCCCAGCTGGATGTTTGAGCTGCACCCCAGATCACCCCACTTGCTCATTATTGATTCTGGGGAGCAAGCAGGCCACCCAGTAAAACAGCAGAGTCTGTTCCTCACTGAGCTTTTCATAGAGGTTATGAAACAATTCCATCTCCTAATCTGGCCTCTATTTCACAGGCTATGAAATTTCACACACTTTGCACCATATGAAGCCCAATTGCTTGTAAGTCACTAAAAGGCACCTTCCCAACCAGTTATGATGGTAGACACCAGGAAACAGAGACTCCACCTCTCCCCTGGGTAATTTCTTCCAGTGGCTAGTCTCCCTCACTGTCAGAAATGTGTGCCTACGTCTCATTTGAATTTCTCGGGCTTCAGCTGGCAGCTGTTGGTTCTTGTTGTGCCTTTTTTGGCTAGATCGAATTAGCCCTGCCCCGTAAAATCCAGCCAGGAGAACCCAGCCAGCCAGGAGAACCCAGTAGGGGCCTCCTAGCTGTTTCTCTGCCCGGCTGGGGACAGGACTTCCTCTCCGTGGGGCTATCAGACGCACCTGCAGAGGAAATGCAGAAGTGAGCGCGCTACATCAGCCTGGCGTTGGGCTCAGGGCTTTGGGCTTGGCAGCTTCTGCTCCACTCACGTCTCTGGGTGCCCAGACTCAGAGCTTCTGGCCCCCTGTGGCTGCAGCCAGTGCTGGGGCACCGGGATCAGGACTTCCATGCCCCTCCCCACTCCTGCCGGCGCTCTGGGTGCCTGGGCTCGGAGCTTCTGCCCGGCATCTGCAGTGGCGGCTCTGGGCTTCCCTTGCAGGTCCTTCTGGGGCTCAGGGGTCCATTTCTCTGGATGCCCTGAAAATGGTAGGAGCCGAGGTGCTCCCAAGTAGTCGGTAGGCGCTGAGGTGCTCCCAACAGCAGGGACCCACCTGCACATCTGGGAACCTCCTCTAGCTTCAGAAAGGTTGCTGGCTGCTGCCCTTGGAGCCAGGTCTGAAGGCAGTACAGAAGTGAGGGTGGCAATGCTGTGACCCCCCCCACAACAACCTCTGAACTCCCCCGTTCTCCCAGGTTGGTGGGGACCCCCATGGTTACAATACCAGGAAATGTCAGGTGGAAACATCAAAATGATGACATTGGTCAATTTCAAGGCCAGAGGGTTTGTAAATTAGTCAAAGTGAGCCCTGAATTTGGTAGGGACCTGGCTATTATGGAGGCCCGAGCAGGTTTGCACTCCCAGTTCTCTTGAAAGGCCATGGAGAATTCCTGCTGCCTGAGAAACTTCCCAGAATAAGCTACCAGGACTGGGGGGAAACGAAGGAAACCAACCAAAGCCTGAGCTAGGATGGAGAGCATTGATCCAAGCCGTGTTTGAACCCCTCCACCCCCACCTGCCTGCCCGTGGTGAAACAGACAGGGGGGCACTAATTTCTAGTCATGAACTTGCTACAGACCGTGGGCTTCAGCACAAGCCCTACAACCCATACTCTGAACTCTTGGATAAACAGCAAAGCTGGCTTTTCCCAAACCTTTCCCCCCAGTGCCCTGCATCCACTTGGGATTGTGCCCAGCAGAGGCTGGTGGAGGGGAGGGGAAGGGAGAGGAGGCCATGCAAATGTTGTGGCGTCTGCACTACCCCCCAGACACACACTACAATGCAGGGCGTAATATCCAGGGCAGTAAATTATTTGGCCATAACCTACCAAGTCCTCAGTGTTGAAAGTCCAATTTCTCTAGAAAACAATGGGAGGGAGGGGTTAGAAAGCTGCAGTAACCACCTGGACTTCCAGTCTCTGGCCAGGCACATCCCTCTCTGCAGAGTTTTCACTGCTATCGTCTCCAAACTGGTCCTCCTGATCTAATGTGAGGTCATATCCTGGCCTTTAGGGACATTGGCAGGATCTTCCCTGTTCTCAGCTGCAGCATCACCCTCATTATCCTGCCTGATAAGGATCCCGCCAGGGCTCAGCTAAATGGCATGTGGCAGGACAGGCTCTTTGCTGAGGGCCCTTGGCAGCGCCCAATCGAGATCTGAATCGGACGGGCACCTGCAGCTGCATTTCCTGACTTTTTACTGGACTCCTGGACCCTCTCATGCTGCTGCTGCAAATGTTCCTTCTCGCTCAGCGCTGAGCAGCAGAATGCTCATTGCCCTTTGGCTGAGCGACACACAGACGTCTAGTCCTGCTGCTCTGAAAGAAACCGTCTTCAGAGCTCTAATCCTGGCAGATATTGATTAAAATCTTGCCGTGCTCCTCTAAGTGTATTTGTGATTGGATGTGCTTCTTGCTAGGGGGGATTTTCAGATACATGAACTGCATGAAACAGAGGGAAAGGCAAAGAGAAGCATCAACACGTCTAAGAACTTGAACAATATTTGAAGACCATATATTGGTGTATAACGACGCAACTGGTATTTTAATGAGACACATACCCCACCTGTGCCTGACCTGAGCTTCAGCACCCTGAGGAGGAATAGCTCAGTGGTTTAAGAATTGGCCTGTTAAATCCAGGCTTCTGAGTTCAATCCTTGAGGAGGCCATCAAGGGAATTGGGGTAAAATTCTGTTTGGGGATGGGTCCTGTCTTGAGCAAGGAGTTAGACTAGATACCTCCTGAGGTCCCTTCCAACCCTGCTATTCTGTCCTCTTGTGTTGGCAGAACAAATAAACCCCACCTCCAATTACCCCTTATACAATCCATTTGAGTTCAAGAAAGAGACATCTGTCTTGCAACAAGTATTAACATTATGAGGCAAAGACTAAGGTGAGTGGTCTCTTTTCCTTTCAGTTCTAATACCCAATGAAAGCTTCAAAATCCATTCCATCAACCAAGAGAAAAGATTGTTTTTCTGCTCTCAAAGTGCTGATGCTTTTGACCCCAAAATGTTGTCTTAATTTTCTCTCACAAAATAACTTGCAGTGAAATGGGACCAACTGCCTAAACTATCCTGAACGCTGTATGTCAGAGTTTGGGAATATCAGGACATATCATCACCTGGTGTCAGTTGTCACGGATCCATCAGCATCAGCAGAGCTACGGTGATTTATACCAACTGAGTGTCTGGTCCATTGTGCTGTACTGAGTTAAAAGATTTTATACGCTGTGCGTATGGAGATGAAAATAGTCTGTTTAAAATTACCCCTTGGTTTCAAAGAATCTTGTTTAATGGATGGTTTTTTCTTTTTTTTCCCTAAAAATGTGCTTCATTTATTTGCATATCAAACATTTTCATTTAAAATTTCCCAGAGTGGGTTTTGTGCTGGTGAAATATTCCCAGTTGACAGCCCTGGAGAGAGAAGATTGTGAAAAAAGACAGTACAGTATGGAATGGGCTTCCCCAGTGCACCATTCTCGGCCCCCATGGAAGCTCTCATGGGTTCGGGGTGGATACACACCAACAATGGAATGAAATCTCTCTTGCATAGTTGAGTTTTCTTCTTAGTTTGAAGCGGGAGAAGGAACAGGAACTTCTGGACCCACCTAGCTTCCAAGGGAAACCTTTTTCTTGATGCTGTTTGACCTGCAATTCATTGTGGCCCATTAGGTGGAGATCAGTGGGTATTCTCTAGGAAGCTGCTTTATGACTCTGCTAAAGTAATGTCTTCTAAGGACAGGCTGGTCTTCCCACTGCCTCCACTCACTCACGGTAAATTATAGAGATTTGTAGCCGTAGGTTGTACAGGATGATAAGATACTGCATGTGAGCACGGGAGAGAGGGAGATGTTTTCCTTAGTATTCATTAGGGTCCTTTCCTTTGAAGGTGGAAGCTTTTCCAAACTCACTTGCTGCCTCTGGTTCCCCACTGCAGAACTCCAGTTGTAGGCTGTGCAAGAAGCCAGAGCAGGCATGAGGGTTTCACCCATAGTTTTAATTCAGCTCTCGCTGCTTAACTTTGCTCTTCATTCATATCTCCTCAGTTAATATACAGTGAACCAGTGTGAACGTAATCTTATTGATTTCAACAAGAATGCTGGTTATTGAACTTATCAGATTTTATTCCTAGTTTGTGGTTTTAATTGACTTCTTATAAATTGCATAGCTCCAGGTTTAGTTATGGAAAGGTGCTAGAGTGCTAATATGAGGCTTAAATCTACCACTCCAAGCACCCCCCGCCATGATCAGGTAGCTGTGGTGACACTTGGCCTTTTAGTTTCATAAGAAGAAAATTATATTTGCAATTGCTGACTTTGCATTGTTTGTGGTTGGCATTTCTAAAATGCTGACTTGGGGCGGGGGGAAACATTTGCAATTGTCAATTGCTTCGAAGCAAGCAGCCTTTGGAAATTCCAAAATGCTCATCTCCTTCTTTTTAAAGTAATTCTTTTTCTCTGCCATTGTCATTCAGTTCACTTTCTCGAAATAGCTACAGTATTAGTGGGATTCACTTAGAGATTAAATATTTTAACTTTAATAGCAACTTTGGCTCTTTCTACCTGAAAATGATTCTTGAATTAATTTCTTTTCTATCCCACATTACCTCACAGTTAGGAGGGAACACGACATTTGAAAGTGTTCTGGATATTGCTTTGTTACAACAAGGTAAGAGTTGATGATGTTTTAGGAGCAGTTCTGAAACCTGGAAATGATAACGGATATAATAATATATTAATATTCCATTTGGTGGAAAAAATCCTTTATTTTTCAATTGTCTGTTTAATATAATGTTTTTTTCTCTTGATGTTTTCTGATGGGTTCCTATTATGGTGAAACGTGATTAGTCCCAACAGGACAATTGAAACGTGTGTGCATGTGTATGTGCGTGCGCGCGCATGCGTTTTAATTTTTCACATTGATAAGGTAAAGAATTGTAGAAATCTAGTACCAAAATAGCCACCTTACTAGGAAATGGGGCTTCCAGATGAGTGTGACTTTATGCTTCCATTTCCATATGGAAATTTTGATTCCTATCTTTGGTGTTTCTTTGTCTCATGGAGAAATGCAAGAACTTTGTTACTGGAGACCTTGTTCATAACCATAGATGGGCAAATCTGAAAAAAAACTAGGAGCTGTAATAAAAAGCAGCCAGAGAAGACCAGTTTGTGCAGAAGATGCATATCTCAGGGAAATGACTGAATATTCATGCAAATATATTGTTCACCATGTTTTTATTTGCAAGACTTTAACCCAAAATGATCTCAAAGTATTAAAGTGCTTGAATGAAAAGTCCACCAGCTATTCCAGTTTATAGCAACTCAGGATCGGGCTCCATAACTTTACCTTTAAAAAGATTTCAGGTAGGCGCCCACGTGGAGTGGGCCTGGCTGTATTTTGCATTGGCTGAGTTGCCCACTGGACTGGTCATGCCATTTTGTTATGGATGTTGTTTCATTAATGATCTGGAGGATGGCGTGGACTGCACCCTCAGCAAGTTTCCAGATGACACTAAACTGGGAGGAGTGGTAGATACGCTGGAGGGTAGGGATAGGGTACAGAGGGACCTAGAGAAATTAGAGGATTGATGAAATATGATGAGGTTCAACAAGGACAAGTGCAGAGTCCTGCACTTAGGATGGAAGAATCCCATGCACTGCTACAGACTAGGGACCGAATGGCTAGGAAGCAGTTCTGCAGAAAAGGACCTACGGGTTACGGTGGACGAAAAGCTGAATATGAGTCAACAGTGTGCCCTTGTTGCCAAGAAGCCTAATGGCATTTTGGGCTGTATAAGTAGGGGCATTGCCAGCAGATGGAGGGATGTGATCATTCCCCTCTATTCAACATTGGTGAGGCCTCATCTGGTGTACTGTGTCCAGTTTGGGGCCCCACACTACAAGAAGGATGTGGAAAAATTGGAAAGAGTCCAGTGGAGGGCAACAAAAATGATTAGGGGGCTGGAGCACATGACTTATGAGGAGAGGCTGAGGGAACTGGGCTTGTTTAGTCTGCAGAAGAGAAGAATATGGGGGGGATTTGATAGCTGCTTTCAACTACCTGAAGGGAGGTTCCAAAGTCCATGGAGCTAGGCCGTTCTCAGTGGTAGCAGATGACAGAACAAGGAGTAATGGTCGCAAGTTGTAGTGGGGGAGGTTTAGGTTGGATATTAGGAAACACTATTTCACTAGGAGGATGGTGAAGCACTGGACTGGGTTCCCTAGGGAGGTGGTGGAATCTCCATCCTTAGAGGTTTTTAAGGTCAGGCTTGACAAAGCCCTGGCTGGGATAATTTAGTTGGGAAATGGTCCTGCTTTGAGCAGGGGGTTGGACTAGATACCTCCTGAGGTCCCTTCCAACCCTGATATTCTAGGATTCTACTAATCAATTAAAGGCAGGTAAATCTGTCACAAACATCTTGGGATTTTAGACCCTGCTTTCAATTTCCTGATTTCAGAGCATTCAAAATCTCATACTGAATAGTTCAGTAAAAGAGGACGTGTTTTTTCCTCTCTGAGTTCATGTACATTTATAATTCGGTGTGAACTTTACTGATCCCTTTGCCTTGTAGATCTCCTGCATTAGGGTGTGCAGAAGGTTCAAATACACTGAGTGTTACCTTGCCTTGCTACTCACTCTGCTAGCTGGAAAGATGATTAAATCTGATATTAACAAACAGCCTAACCCAGAGCGCACTGAAAGAAATGGAAAAACTCCCCTTGGCATCAATCTGTTTTGGATCAGACCCCCTACAGTGAGTGGGAACACTACATTCCTAGGAGATAGATGAAAATTCCCCTCCTCCCACAAAAACAAACAAATCTCTTTTGCATTGAACTTTTCCATGGAAATGTCAGCGTTTTTACAACAAATAAAATAAAATAATAATAATCAATACAAATATTGTTATTCGGGAGTCCTAGCAATGTAGGGTGGAAGGGACCTCATGGAGTCAAGTCAGGTTCCCCATGCTGGGGCAAGACCAAGTAACACCAAGTAAATATGCCGATGGGTGTTTCTCTGACCTGTTCTCAAACACCTTCAGCACTGATCTGTCCAGCTGAAGTTCCTCAGGCTTCCATTCTCCTTTAAAGGCCAGTCTTGTTGGTTCGACTACATCTCCCAGTTGCTCCATTTCAAAACCAAAATACTTCAGATTTCAGCCAAAATAGACCAGCGCCAAAATCGTTTGGATTTCGGGTTTTATTCATAAAAGCTCAACACTTTCCAAGGGGACAGGTGGGAATTTTGACCAGCTGGACATAAAAAGCCTCTCTTAACAGGGAGGGTAATTAACTCTTGGGACGGTTTACCAAGGGTTGTGGTGGCTACTCAGTTTACGGACGATTTTTAATTCAAGATTGGATGATTTTTTAAAAGACATGCCCTAATTTACAATGAAAACTATTGGAAAAAAATTATGACCTGTGTTATACCAGCAATTAGACTAGATTGGGGGGGGGGGGGTTGAATTTATCGTCTGCGAACACCGTGGGATCCACAGACTGTATCTAAGGGGTCCTCCAAAGGTGGTTGTTACCATAGAACACTGCTTTGCAACCTGTGGGCCGTGGATTCCTAGGGGTCCACAGATTGTGTCTACAATTTCCACCTCCATTCAAAATTTTGGATTCATCCACAAATGAGAAAAAAATCCACTGGTCTAGATAATCAAAATGGGCTTTGGAAACTCTGACTAAATTGAATTTCCCTTGTTTCGGCATCTCTTAAGAGAGAACACGAGTCTCCACTGTACATCAGATTGATTGTTGTGGTACCCATTGCTTCTATCCCCTCCTCTGCCTCTTCTTTGGCACAGAGTACAGTGACAGGAGAAATGGCTCCCGGAAACTGCACCAGAGTGACTGGCTTCATTTTCCAGGGAATAACTGACAGTCTAAAGCTGCAAAACATCCTCTTTGTGTTCTTCTTTGCCATTTATTTCTGCACGCTGGTGGGGAATGTCGGGATGATTGTGCTGATTAGCGTTGACTCCCAACTCCACAGCTCCATGTACTTTTTCCTCAGCAACTTGTCCCTCTTAGATGTTGTCTCCTCCTCTGTGATTGCCCCCAAGGCGATGCTCAGTTCCCTAGTGACGAGTAAAGACATTTCTTTCCCTGGGTGTGTGGTTCAGTTTTCCTCTTTTCCTTCTGTGCCAACAATGAGCTTTGCCTGCTGGCTGTGACGGCCTACGATCGCTTTGTGGCCGTCTGCAACCCATTGCTTTATTATGTCATCCTGTCCAAGAGAGTCTGCTTCCAGCTGGTGGCTGGCTCTTCCCTATGCGCCTGTGTCAATGCCACTGTGCGTACGTGAACTGAATTCAGTCTGTCCTTCGGCCACTCCAGTGCCCTCGGTCATTTCTTCTGCAATATTCACCCACTCCAAGAAATCTCCTGCTCTGACTTTCGTATCAATAAGCGAGTGCATTTCATGTTTTCAGCCATTGAAACAATAGGCACCATTTTCACCATCCTCATCTCCTACACTTACATCATCTTTGTCATCCTGAGGATCCGCTCAACGCCGGAAGGCACAAAGCCTTCTCCACCTGCACCTCCCACCTGACTGTCGTTTCCTTCTTATATGGGACCCTGATCTTTACATATTTACAACCCTCATCTGGCAGCTCAGTGGACTGGGAGAAAATGGTGGCCGAATCCGATACCCTTGTGATCCCCCTGCTGAACCCCCTGATCTACAGCCTGAGGAACAAAGAGGTGAAGGACGCCCTGAGAAGGACAATACACCAGAAAATTATTCCTCACTGTATGTAAATATGGGGACTGGTTTTTCTGATCAGTACTGGAGTGCAGATATGAGCTAGTTCTCACTCATTAAGTCATTGTGCAGAAATTTCTGCATATCATCATATGATTTACAGGAGAAAACAATATGGAAATGGAACTTAAGCCTCATAATGAAGGAAGGTGCCATGTCCGTTGAAAAACAGTGTCCAGTAACTGTGTTACAGCTTCTCCTTTATGCACCGATATGTGATTGCTGCAATATAGACACCTCCTCCTGCTTGTTCCACTACCTTCTGAACTATGATGGTTAACTTAGCAACTGATATAAAGAGGAGCTGCTCAGACTGTAATTATTTCCGTTTGCCACCACTATTATCTCAGTTCCCACAGCCCCCACCTGAAAACCCTGTACAATTAAATAAAGGGAGGTGCACACAGAGAGGTGTTTTTATAGATAGATAGTCAGACAGGTGGTTCTGTTCAGGGACAGACAGGTAGACACTAGACCGACGGATGTTTTTCTAGGGGGCTAGATAGACAGAGACCTGGTTATGTCTGGGGTTAGACAGACAGAAACACGTCATTAGACACACACAGGAGAAAGGAAGGATGATTGAGGTTATCACACTCGCCTAAGACTTGAGGGCCTGAGTTTAAATTCCGCCTCCACTGCAGACTTCCTTTGTGATCTTGAGCAAACCACTTAGGGCCAGATTTTTTAAGGGGATTTCAGTTCCTAATTCCCATTGAAACCAATGGGATTTATGTGGCCTAAATACCTTTTAAAAACCTGGCTTTACTGTCCCTTTGCCTCTGTTCATCACTTGTAATATGGAGGTAAGAGAAGGAGTGTTGTAAGCAGGCTTACCATCTCCTTATAAACTTGCTGCCGCAATGTACCAGTTCTGTGGGAGGCTTTGCTGGGTGCAGGTTGTGATCCCACAGTGTTCAACTTAGGCAACTTTTGTGGGCCGGGCCTGGCCTGCTTGATCATACCTGCTAGTGACTTTGCAGCACAGCCATGACCTCTGTATTTTCACTTATGGTGACCCCTTCACACACCTCAAAGCTCTCGAGTGGGATATCCCTATGGCATTCAGGCCTCAGATCAGGAACAGGGGCTGTCTTACAATCCTCTGCACAGAATGGCATCTTGACAACATCTTCACTGTTGTGATGCACTTTTAAGCTGTTTAGATGCACAGTCCGAGGTGCGTCCCTGCTGCGGGGCCTGTGTACATTGCAGGTAACAGCGTGACCCCTCCCTACCACCTCAAAAGGCCCCTCCCATCAGTTTTGCAATCTGTACTTTTCCACAAGGAATAACACCAGCAGCAGATCCCCTGCATCAAACGATCGCTCACAAGGAGAGCAGAACCCCCTTTATCCCATCGAGTTGGGGCCAGAGCCAGATTGGTTAACCAAAACGTCGATAATCGGATGAATGGGAACGTGCCAGGCTGCAGCGCCATCTAGGGACCATAGGAGAGATTGCCCACTTCTGGACCTGTGCGCGCTGGTTGTTGGGTTAATACGGAGAACCGGATAATGGAGGGTTAGATAAACAGGGTTCTACTGTATTGGGATCATCCCATTCTTTCCGAGCTGCTTGGCTTCTAGTGAGGCTTTGCGTCGCTATTCCAATCATGGATTTAGGGAAACCTAATTTAGGCTCCTCCCTGTGAAAGGGGAAGGAAAAGTGAAGTGCTTCAGTAAGATCAACCTGACCAGAATGAAATGGTTCCAATTTTTGGGTTCAAAAGGACATTTGGCTTCATAAGTGTATTTTATTTTGGATGAGATTGTGCCTTTCACGGCTTGTGGCACACAAGCAGACAAGTTAAAGAAAATATAAAATACTCTTGCTGGACGTTCGCAAAGTCTCGCTAATTTGTTTCTTAGGAGCCAGAACAAGAACACGTAAGAACCCAAAACTCAGAGGAAGAGAACGCAGGCTACTGCCTACAACTCACTGGGTACCTGCTGACTGGCTGCTGCTACACTCCGATTGTGTGCTGCCCTATATATATAGAGAGAGTTCTTTAAAGGGGTCAACAAACATGTGGACAAGGGGGATCCGGTGGACATAGTGTACTTAGATTTTCAGAAAGCCTTTGACAAGGTCCCTCACCAAAGGCTCTTACGTAAATTAAGCTGTCATGGGATAAAAGGGAAGGTCCTTTCATGGACTGAGGTCTGGTTAAAGGACAGGGAACAAAGGGTAGGAATTAATGGTAAATTCTCAGAATGGAGAGGGGTAACTAGTGGTGTTCCCCAAGGGCCAGTCCTAGGACCAATTCTATTCAATTTATTCATAAATGATCTGGAGAAAGGGGTAAACAGTGAGGTGGCAAAGTTTGCAGATGATACTAAACTGCTCAAGATAGTTAGAACCAAAGCAGATTGTGAAGAACGTCAAGAAGATCTCACAAAACTAAGTGATTGGGCAACAAAATGGCAAGTGAAATTTAATGTGGATAAATGTAAAGTAATGCACATTGGAAAACATAACCCCAACTATACATACAACATGATGGGGGCTAATTTAGCTACAACGAGTCAGGAAAGAGATCTTGGAGTCATCGTGGATAGTTCTCTGAAGATGTCCACGCAGTGGCAGAGGCGGTCAAAAAAGCAAACAGGATGTTAGGAATCATTAAAAAGGGGATAGAGAATAAGACGGAGAATATCTTATTGCCCTTATATAAATCCATGGTACGCCCACACCTCGAATACTGTGTACAGATATGGTCTCCTCACCTCAAAAAAGATATTCTAGCACTAGAAAAGGTTCAGAAAAGGGCAACTAAAATGATTAGGGGTTTAGAGAGGGTCCCATACGAGGAAAGATTAAAGAGGCTAGGACTCTTCAGCTTGGAAAAGAGGAGACTAAGGGGGGATATGATAGAGGTATATAAAATCATGAGTGATGTTGAGAAAGTGGATAAGGAAAAGTTATTTACTTATTCCCATAATACATGAACTAGGGGTCACCAAATGAAATTAATGGGCAGCAGGTTTAAAACAAATAAAAGGAAGTTCTTCTTCACGCAGCGCACAGTCAGCTTGTGGAACTCCTTACCTGAGGAGGTTGTGAAGGGTAGGACTATAACAATGTTTAAAAGGGGACTGGATAAATTCATGGTGGCTAAGTCCATAAATGGCTATTATCTAGGATGGGTAAGAATGGTGTCCCTAGCCTCTGTTTGTCAGAGGGTGGAGATGGATGGCAGGAGAGAGATCACTTGATCATTGCCTGTTAGGTTCACTCCCTCTGGGGCACCTGGCATTGGCCACTGTTGGTAGACAGATACTGGGCTAGATGGACCTTTGGTCTGACCCGGTGTGGCCGTTCTTATGTTCTTATGCCCTACCGAGCTCCCTAGCATGCAAGCATGCCCAGGAACCCTGCCCAACATTTAAAGTTACAGTATTCAATTTTAACACAACCACAAATGCACCAGAGCATCAACATTTTCTGTTTAACGAGGTCTCTCCTTTTTTGGAACCCTTGTTTCTAAACATGCCATGTGGGATTTGAATCAAATTTCAGCAACTAATTATCATGTGGGTGGAATCATCATTAATGTGTACTCTGAGTAGGTATGTTGTTGGCTTCTTTAAGAAATGTTATAGCTGAGAACTTTCACTGACCCTGAAGTTGCATGAAATGGGTTTTGTTTTAATGCAGTTTAATTTAATGACTTTCAATACTCTGATCAGCACAGCACTGAGTGGTGAAACAGGGATTTTCACCAAGATAACAATGGCAATAAAATATAGACTGAACCAACGCATGAGTAAGAGCGTCCTTGTTTAAACAGCTTGTAGAGGTGCAGACTCACCCCTGCAGCGCCGCCTGCTGGTGACTTCTGGGAATTAGCTCATTCCAGCTCAAGAGCACCCTCTGCAGGCCAGTGATCCACCTGTCCTCTGGTCCCCCTGTCCCTCCCTGGACCCGGTGCCCCTTTAGCTGGGGTGCTGCATCCCTGGCAGCAGGGGCAGCTCTAGGATTTCCGCCGCCCCAAGTAGGGCGGCGCGCCGCGGGGGGCGCTCGGGCAGTCAGCGGTCCCGCGGCGCCGGTGGACCTCCTGCAGACGTGCCTGCGGAGGGGCCGCGGGACCAGCGGCCCCTCCGCAGGCACCTCTGCAGGAGGTCCACCGGCGCCGCGGGACCAGCGGACCTTCCACAGGCATGCCTGCGGGAGGTCCACCGGAGCCGTCTGCCGCCCTCCCGCGGGACCCCGCCCCAAGCTTGGCGCGCTGGGGTCTAGAGCCGGCCCTGCCCGCAACCCTGCCGTCCCGCTCCCCCGGCGGAGCCCATGGTCCCCGCGGAACCGCTCACCCAGCTGGAGCCCCGCAACCCCGCGGTACCGCTCCCCTGTCCGAGCGCTGCAAGTCCTGTGGCCCTGCTACTGCGGCCCGAGGCCCACAACCCTGCTCTTCCGGGCGGAGCCCCGCAACCCCCTGGTCACACTCTCCCGCCCGAGCACCGCAACTCCTGCTGTCCCGCTAACCCAGCCAGGCATTTGGATCCGGCGGATCTTCAGCAGTCATGCCTGCGGGAGGTCCACCGGAGCCCCGGGACGAGCGGACCTGCCGCAGGCATGACTGCGGAGGGTCCCCTCTTCCCGCGGCTCCGCTTGAGCTCCCGCAGGCATGACTGCGGCGGGTGCGCTGGTCCCACGGCTCGGACAGAGCTCCCGCAGGCATGCCTGCGGATGCTCCACCGGAGCCACGGGACCACGGGACTGTCCGCAGGCACTTTTGCCCCTGCCGCGGGACCGGGGAAGGGTGGCGCGAGCGGTGCGGCGCACCGCCCTGCTTGGGGCAGCAGAATTTCTAGAGCCGCCCCTGCTCGCAACCCCTCGGCCCCGCTACCACCGCCGGAGCAGGGAAATTCGAAGTGCCACCCAGAGAGTACATGCCCCAAGAATGGGGCCCCGCACTGGCTTAAGCCTGCCCTGACTGCAAAACTCCCATTCATGGCCGGCTCCAGGCACCAGCAAAACAAGCAGGTGCTTGGGGCGGCACATTTCTAGGGGCGGCATTCTGGCTCCAGCCATCATAGGTGCCGACTCTGGGGCATGGGGAAAAAGTGCCCCCGCCGTGCCAGCTCTCCGCCCCAGCTCGCCTCCGCCGGCTCCCCTGAGCGCCCAGCCGCCACTTCTCTTCTCCTCCCTCCCTCCCAGGCTTGCTGTGCGCAAAACAGCTGTTTTGCGCAGCAAGTCTGGGAGGGAGGAGAAGCTGAGCGGCAGGCACTTGGGGGAGGCGGCAGCGGTGGAGCGGAGGTGAGCTGGAGTGGGGAATGGTTCCTCTACCCCTCCTTACTTCCTGTGCCCTCCCACCCTAGCTCACCTCTGCTCCGCCTGCTCCCCTGAATGCGCCGCTGCTCCACTTCTCCGCCCTCCCTCACCTGAGAGAGTGGGGAGAAGCGGAGCGGCGGCACACCGGGGGGAGCAGGCGGGGTGGAGGTGAGCTAGGGTGGGAGGTCGTGGGGGCCCCCAGGAAGCAATGGGGAGGGAAATGCTGCACACCCAGGGGAGGAGGGGAGGCTGGGGATTTGGGGAAGGGGTTCAGAAGGGGTGGAGTTGGTGAAGGGCTGGGGGACATGAGAAAAAGGGGGGGTGGCCAACATTTTTTTTGCTTGGGGCAGTAAAAATCCTAGAGCCGGCCCTGCTCCCATTGACTTCAGTGGCGCATGAATCGGCTTTATGGGTCTGCTCCAAAGCCCACTGAATCAAAGGGAATCTTTCCCTGGGCTTTGGATTCAGCTTTATGTGGGAAAGTGACCTCTAGAGTAATCACCACGTCACACCAGCATTGGTCCTTTTTTTTTTTTTTTAATGTGACTGGTCTGATTTGGAGCTGATGTTGGCGAGAGCTTTTTCCCCTCACGCTAAGACTATGCCCCCATTTGCATCACTTACTCATGACCAAAAACCCACTGAAGCGTTGATGGAAACAGGTATAACACTGTGTACATGCATAGCCCTGTGGCCACACTGCCACTGTAAGTGCACAGCAATAGCCCTGCCATTTCAGGGGTGGTTTCTCAGGGCTCTCTGTGTCACAGGAAGACACTACAAGAACCGCTTTGCTGTGAGGTATTGCTATTGTCCTCCACCTTCACACGCTTGCCTGTGGCAGTTCTTGATCATGTCACTCTCTGATTGTCCCTCCCCACAGAACTGGGTAGAAGACATGGAGCAATTGGATGATGATCTGGTTCGTCTCCCATTCCTCACTGAGGGATAAATGGTTATGCAGTGAAGTGGGTGCTCAGCAAGCTGCTGGATGGAATTCTGCCCCAGCATTTTCTGACACATTGAAGATGGCTGACCCTGTGGGGCACTGACAAGTCAATTCTGCTCACACGATATAGTTATGTGAATGCCTGTATTGTCACGGTGCGTCCTTCTAGAGACTGTCACATCTGGTGAAGGAGAACCAGCACCCTATGGTAGGGTGTAAGTTGTGTGCCGAATGAGGCAATAGACCTACATGGAGCTCTGTGATGAGCTTGTGCCAACTCTCCAGCGCCAGAACACTTGATTCAGGGAAGTCGCACCAGTTCAGAAGTGGGTGGCTATTACCTTGTGTAAAAGCAGCAAAGAATCCTTTGGCACCTTATAGACTAACAGACGTTTTGCAGCATGAGCTTTCGTGGGTGAATACCCACTTCGTCGGATACCCACGAAAGCTCATGCTGCAAAACGTCTGTTAGTCTATAAGGTGCCACAGGATTCTTTGCTGCTCTTAGAGATCCAGACTAACACGGCTACCCCTCTGATACTATTACCTTGTGGACGCTGGCTACACCAGACAGCTATAGGTCCATTGTAAACCACTTTGGGGTTGACCCATCCACTGTCAGGGTTGTGGCTGTGCAGGTTTGTGAGGCAGTGAACACTGATGTCCCCACAGGTGGGTGTCATAAGAAAAGTTCCAGCACTACTAATTGGTTTTCAGAGAATGGGGTTTCCGAACTGTGAAGAGCCATCGATGGCACCCATAGCCCAATACTTTGTCCCTCGCGCTGGGCAGGTGAGTCAGTGAACTGAAAAGTTTACTAGCCAATCGTCCTGCAAGGCCCAGTGGATCACATACTGCTGAATGGAGGGATTTGGTCATCTATGAAGGTGGAGGAAGCAGATTTGCACTGCCGGTGACCCTGAAGAACCAGCTGGAGTTTTTGCTGCAATAGGGAGGAAAAGTCAGCGCACAGTATTTTAAATGCCCTGGATCTTAAAACTGAGAATTAAGCACCAGAGCAAGAAGTGATATTGGTGAGGAGGCATTGTAGCTGACAAGCCTCAGATTCTGGTTCCTGACAGCTCGGGGAGGTCTTCCTCAGTTCGTCATGGGGGGGCTTCTTCAACCTGCTCCTGCAGGTACAGGTGTAGAATCACATTCTCCTCGTCCTCTGAGGCTTCTGGGGTGTCCTCCACAGTCTCTGCTGCCTTCTCACCCTGGCCCCCATCAGTGTCCTCTTGGCAGGCAACAGCGCTCCAAGCGCGTGCCTGGGGCGGCAAGCCACTGGGGGCGCCCTGCCGGTCCCTGCAAGGGCGGCATGCCTGTGGGAGGTGCACCGGTCCCGTGGATTCTGAAGCTGCGTGACCGGTGGACCTCCCGCACACATGCCGCCGGATCTGCAGGACTGGGGACGTCCCACAGACAAGCTGCTGAAGGCAGCCTGCCTGCGTGCTTGGGGTGGCTGAAATGCTAGAGCCACCTCTGCCTCTTGGAGAATGAGGCCAGCGTGGTTGAGCAGGGGATTGTGAGCCCTGGAAAGAACCTGGTCCAGCTTCTTGTAGAAGACGTATGTACGACGAGCCCTCCTGGAAGAACTGCTTAAGTCTTTGGCAGCCTGTACAGGCGCCTCAAGTGCTTCATGGGGATGGAATTTGCTGAAAGCCTCCTGTTCCATCCTCCGTGAAATTTCCAGATACAGAGAAATGTTCTTGGTGCTCTGGGCAAATTCGTGGCACACAGTGTACTGCACCCATGCATTGATCAGCAGCCGGGTTTGCTTGGTGGGCCAAGCTGCTGCTCTCAGTGCAGGATCCATTTTCACCTCTAAGGCGAGCAGTGGAAAGCCAGGCTGCCTTCTGTGGCCAGTCAGTGCCACACACTACCACCAGTGCTCAGGGGGCAGGGACCTAGACTGGGAAGGGTCAGGAAGAAAAGGGTCATTGTGGGAATGAGGGTGGAGGACTAATGAATCTCAAGAGCTGGCACATTCCCCCTGTTCACACTGCAAACTGGCCCCTGGGTCTGGCCCCATGCCACAGATAAGGCACGTGCTTACCCATGGCCCTGAGGCTTGCTAGCTCCCTCACCCTCTGCCTGCCTTGAGACAGGTGCTGCTGGAGTTTAAGTGTGGACAGTAGGGGGTTATAGCACAAGTCTGAGCATACACGTATGTGGAGTCACCAGCGTAGCTGTACCCTAGAGCAGAAGTCAGGGTGAGTTGGGGGGGTGACAATCTCATTCTCTGGTTGTGTTAGAACATCCCCATCGCCAGGGTGTCCCGTGTTCTGTGCAGTCTGGCAGGCTGAGGGCACCTCTTCCAAACTGCAGCCAAAGAGCATCTGGTGGCACCTGAACATGGGAGACCCAAGCTGCACTTTGCAAAGGATAGAGAGTGTGCCCTGCTGCATGGCTGTCCTGCTCCCTGTGCCCCTGCTGAGACCTGTGTCCCTTTTCATGCTCCCCTCCCTCCCTGCCTTTTCTGTACACGATAATTGCCTGGCACATAGTCCATGGCAATCCCAATCTCTTTGCTTTGTGCAATATAGAGGATCATCCCCACACACCATGTTTGATTGCAGGCAGCAAGTGACACTCAATGAGGACTGGTGTAGGAAGAAGATGGGAGAGGGATCAAAATGTGGCTAAACATCTGAGCAGGTGATCAGCGCTAGAGTGAGCCCCCCCACAGATCACAGCCAATGCTTGTTAGGAGAGAGGGGGCAAGATCTTTGCATGGTAAAATGTGGGTTCTGTGCTGGTGCAGATCCAGGGGAGAAGCATGATCCATGCACTCATTCATTTTCCGCCCATTCATTCAGGGATATCACACATCACCCCTCCATGTCATACCCTGTCATTCTGTGCACATATCCCAGCACCTCAAACAGTAGCCTCCACTGAGCCAGCCCACAAGTTACACAAGGGAGAGAAATCACAGTCACAGGCCCAATCCTTCATAGGTAGAGACCAGGGCAAGGACAGGGCTTCCGTGTGTTCAGGGGATGTCCCATCCTTCCCAATAAACAACCTAGGCCCATGGTTCCCTGCCCCTAGCTCTGTCTCCCATTTTCCTGGGAAAGAAACTGCCCACCCTTAGACCCCCACAGGGCACGGGCTTTCCCCAATATCTGGTTTCACAGTTCACAGACGTAAGGCAGAAAGGGCTGTTGTGACAATCTAGTCTTACCTCATGCAGAAGGCAACACAGCATCCCTGAATTAATTCCTGCTTTGAGTCTAATAGCTGTGCTTGATCTAGAGCAAGTCTTTTAGAAAAATAGCCACTCCTCATTTTAAACGTGCCAGTGATGGAGAATCCAGTGCAATCCTGGGTCAGTTGTTCCAGTGGTTAATTACCTCCCTGTTAAAACTGTGTGCCTTACTTCCAGTGCAAATTTATCTAGCCTCAACTTCCAGCCATTGGATCCTCTTACACGTTTGTCTGCTAGATTGAAGACATCTCTGTTATCAAACTTCTGTTCCCCATGTAGGTACCTATAAACTGATCAAGCCACCCCTTAACCTTCTCTATGATGGTATGTTTTCCACAGTTTTCCAGTGCCACATACAGAGGACTATGTAACTCTCTGCCTGGATTAGCTCTACTCTGTGCACTGGTGCTCTGTACAGAGTCATTAAAGGGTTTTTTGCAGACTGACTGGTTAAACATGAGCACTTGTGACTCTGGCAGTTAAATGTCCGATCACCAATGATTTGGGAGTTTTCACTATAAACAATAAATAGCTTTGTAACCCTGTGAAGATGCCTTCAAAGGGAAAACCAATCACTAGAGCTGGGAGTTTGTGGTTTCTGCTAAAATCATTGCTTGATATTTTCATTGGGGACATCAGAGCTGTGTCTAAGGGCTCATCTCAGAGATCATCTACATTAGTGACACCAGGGTGAGTCCCCAGAGCACATGCTGCCCCAGTGCAAAGTGAGGGTCACATGGGGGCAGCACATTCCATAACTCCTGGAGTGGGAGGGGAAATTTAAAATCCTGGGAAGCTGAGGGGACAGAGGAGAATTGCAGGATAGAGTTTGTGGGGGCTGCTTAGAGAAGAAGGGTGGGAAATCTCTGTGGGGGGACCTGCAGGAAGAAAGATGAGGAACTGTCAACCTGCAATGACAAAGGAGGAAGTGTTGCAGAAAATTGATAAATTGAAGAGCAGCAAGTCCCCAAGACCAGGTGATACACCCTGGATGTGTTTAGGTAAATACAGTTTGCTCCTGCTTTGCTTAGATTTAATAGATATTCAGCTGATGAACCGGTGTTTTGCTCATTGTAATGGATTTAGCTGGTGTTGGGTCACAAATTATTTTAGTCCTGAATGCAGGGGTAGTGAAATACAGTTACCAATGTTTGCAATTATTGTGGGAATACAGAAAAGGACTGTGCTTAACCTGTCCCAAAGGAGCTAGTCACTTTCAGTTTAAAGAACCTTGGTAAAAAAAAGGGCTCAAATGTCTGAGCCCTGTAAAAATATGAGGGCGTGTGTGTGCACAAATGGCTGCATACCCTCAAGGGGTGTTGGATCGATGGAAAGGAACCCCTAGATATTCAACCTGGCTCCACCTAGCGGAAGGGTTACATTTTGGGGGGGCTCGTAAGCACCTGGTGAGTGAATCACTAAGTTGGGAAAACAATTGTGTTTATATTTGAGGAAAGTACTCTGTATAATAGCTAATACGTCAGGTTTGTTGGGCCCTGACTCAGCAGCTCCTAGCTTGGGGGCTGCAGCCTTGGCCGATGATTGGGGAAAAGCACTGGGGCAAGCATTGGAAAAGGTGGTGCTGTTCCATGCTACATCAAGCTCCTATCGTAAGTTAAGGTTATTTGCTGGGGGTCCCATCGCAATACCTGGGGAAAAGGAGTGTGAACCCTGGTTGGAACATACCATTGAAATGCTGCAGAAGTGGGCCATACCAGACACAGAAAAGTGAAGATGTCTAGTAGAGAGTCTCAGGGGCCCAGCTTTAGATGTGATTCGCACCCTGAAGCTCACTAACTCTGGGGTCGGTGTGAAGGACTGCCTAGAGCAGGGGTGGGAAAACTATAGACCGCAGGCCAGATCTGGCCCACCAGCCATTTTAATCCAGCCGTTGAGCTCCCACTGGGGAGCGGGATCTAGGACTTGCCCCTCTCCGGCACTCCAGCTGGGAAGCAGGATCGGGGGCCACTCCGTGCGGCTCCCAGAAGCAGCGGCATGGCCTCCCTCTGGCTCCTACATGTAGGGGCAGCTAGGGGGCACTGCTCTGCATGCTGCCCCTGCCCCAAGCACCTCCCGTGCAGCTCCCATTGGCCGGGAACCATGGCCAATGGGAGCTACAGGGATGGCACCTGCAGACAGGGCAGCGTCCCGAGCCACTTGGCTGCACCTCTGCTTCCGGGGACCGCTTGAGGTAAGCACCACCTGGAGCCTGCACCCTTGAGCATCTCCCCACACCCCAACCCCTGCCCCAGCCCTGAACCCCTTCCCACCCTCTGGACCCCTCAATCTCAGCCCAGAGCACCCTTCTGCACCCAAACCCCCTCATCCCCAGCCCCACCCCAGAGCCTGCACCCCCAGCCAGAGCCTACACCCGGTCCCATGCCCCAATCCCCTGCCCCAGCCCTGATCCCCCTCCCACCCTCAGAACCCCTCTGTCTCAATCCTTCTACCAACAGATGTTTAGGCACCTGCCTATACAGCCACTGACCGGCCTTGGCCTGTGTGGCCTTGTAGTAGTAAAATCTTAGGTTTGTATTTTGTATAATTTAAAATAAAAAATAAAGACTGGTAATGTAGCTTTTATTAAATGTATTAATGTATAATATAATTGAACAATATTCTGCCAGCCACCATTTCTGAAAGCAGAAAGGAATGGCCTAACAGGCCTTTGGTAAAAATTGAATCAGCCAGAATCTTGTGTCTAAAGCTAATTTCAAGGCAGTAATAGACCTTTGGGGTCACCACTTTGTTGTAGGTTTAAAATGATCATTTTAAAATTAATAAAAGAATGCAATAATGGTTTTCTCCTGCATTGCAATTTAATGTTCCTGTTCAAATGTTCTGTGTAAATCAATCCTGTTTTGTGTGTAAATAAAAAATGTGTATGTAAAAAAATAACTGTCAAGGCCATTATCAAACCAAATGTTCTAAAAAAAATCCCCAAACAACGTAAAGATACCAAAAAATTGCCACATGCCCCTATTAAAATGTCAAAAAAGGACAAATTAACAACTCTAAAAAATAAGGCAGGTACCTATCAACCGGGTCAAAATAACTAATCAAAACCAGCATGGGGTAACTCCCCAAAAAACTAATAAAAAACAAAATTAAAAATTAAAAAAAAATAAAAAAACAAGCCCTTGTCAAACAGCAATTAATTACAGCATAATGGTGAAAAACTCATTGGTCTCAATAAAACAAAAATCACTATATAAACAGGGTTCTTTTCCATAACATTTTGGGTTCATCCTGCCAAGACTTCCCCAGAGCATCGTGTCGTGACCTACAGAACCTGGGTCCTCCCTACTTGTAATCAACCTAGCTGGCCACTAGACTGAGACAGCCTCTGAACTGGTAACTGTAACATTGACTAGTGGGACAGTGTGTCTATGTGTGTAATTAAATGCATATGCTAATTGTTGTATCTCCAATATCCGCGGCGTATTGCCTTTTCTCCTAAAAAAAAAATCCCGTGTGCTTCTTCTAAGCATAACATTTGTTGGTGGAGAATTGCAAAAGCGGGAGGACATGCACCGTGATTGTTGAAAATACTGCTAAAGGGTATATCATACGTATAAAGTGATCAATCATTCAGTTGTGCACACCCCCGGTCATAGAGATATTGGGCAATAGGGAGAAGATTAGAGTCCTCAGTGCTCCTACCCGTCTGTCGGAAAAAAAAAATATATATATATATATATAAATTGCATAGGTGAATATACCCTCGATCATAGCAGGATCAAGCCCAAAAGGTAGGGGAGTTAGTGTTTCCCCCTCCTGCTCTGTCAGTCAGGGTTTTTTTAGTGTGTACAGACTTTTTGTGTTTTATAAGTCCCAGCACAAGCGTGGGCATTATGTTAAATGTCTTGTTTTCCCCTTTTTTCTATTTTTGCCTTGGTTTTGTTAACTGGGAGATGCCCCAGCCCTTTTTATTCTCTAATCTGACGGTGTGAGAGCCTGGGTTTGTACATACATGCAGCATGTGCGTACGAGTGCCAGTAGAATCCACACCAGGAAGGCGCCTTAAAGAAAGTTCCCCGGATCGAAGTAGCCCTAAAACAGTCTCAAAGACATTTGCTGAAGTATGTTCTGTCTGTGTGTGTTTGAGGCCTGAGAAACAAAGCTGTCAGCTGTAAATTGCTAAATAAGAGATGTCAAACTGCTGCTTAGCAGAGCGTGTTTTCTCAAAGCCTGCACTGTAATAGCTTTGGGTGAGGGGAGGAAAATGTTCACCAGCACACACTGAAATGTCAGGAGAAAGCTTTGTAATTGGCTCTGAGCTTGTGGTTCGGACATTAAATAATAAACTCCCTACAGTATTAAGAGAGTGACCCAGCACCAAGTTATAGATTTGGTTGATTGGGTAAAATTCTTTAGCTGGGATTCATAACCCAAACAGTCACCTTCTTAGATCCTTTTTAGGATTAATACAACAAATAATCAGTTCTTATTAATCTGATGAGGTAACTAATTTGGTGACATAGTTTTGATCCAACACTGAGACTAATTTAATTGGGGTTTGATTTTGTTTGGATAGTTGCATTGCTCTGTGCTTCATTTAGTTTTGTAGTACGATTAGTAGCTTCACTTTGGTGATACAGTTTGTTGGTGTAATAGTTTTAATACAATTTATAAAACTGAAACCAAACAACATTTCTTTCAATAAGCAACAGGGGTCTACAACCTTGAGGATGTGGGCAGATATCAGTGGGTGAACCTAAAAAGCCTAACCAGCTCCACATAATAAGCCTTTGGTTCTCACAGACCTGACAGTCTCTTCCAGTCCTGCGCCTGTGGAGGCTGAATGTGTAAATTCAACAAGCTCACAAAACAGGAGCGTATTTTCCCCATAGTGTGAGGTTCTCACTTTTAACACCAGCAGGAGAATATACATCCGGAGTCCTTGGTGATGCCAGAGATGCCTTAAAAGAGGCAGGTCCTGGCCCTAGCTGCTGTCCCAGCTAGCAGGCCGACAGCCAGGCCAGAGCGGTGTCGCTGCAATGGCTCCTGTTCTCCAATTCTTCCATATACGTATGACCATATCAGGTTTCCTCTTTCTCACAGCATCTAGCTCTCTGTGTGTGTCTTCATTTACATTGACACTGCTCAAGCTGTGCGGGAAAACAAGTCAAGAAAAAGTGTAAGACATAATGCCTGAGAACACAATCTCTTTGAAGCAGAGTTAGCCGCACAGCATTGGTTTCAGTGAAATCATCTCTGGAATGGACACAAAAGACTATTGCAATGAATGTTCAGACATAACTATCTGGGCCCATCTTCTTTCCCCATCCCACACATTTTTGGTCCACCCCGGTAGTCACCATCTCCACTGGATTCCCTTTGGAGTCTGACCAGGCCCGTCCTTGCCTGCTGAAGAGGCTGCTGTTGAGTGACGTGCGGAACTCTCGGCCCACTTAGAGGGAGGGAGATGCCAGCATGTGACATTTATAGCAAGCAAGAAAACAGACTTCAGCGAACTTATTTGTTTCTGAATTGTTATTAATCTATAAAGTTATTGTTCTAAATCTAAATCATTTTGAAAGCTGCCATCATGTGTTTTGGTTGTAACATCCCAGAACCAAAGGCTGTGTGGGGGATGTCTAGGACTGTGTAGAAATCTGGATGTTGTTTAAATGTATTTGCTATCTCAATGCTCCACAGAACTTACTTCCATTTTTTAATTCCCATCAGTCTTTTATCTTCCTTTATTTCTGGTCCTTTTAGTTCTCTCTCTTTTATAGGGTATTTCTACACTACCAGATTAGTTCGATTTAACTTAATTCGAATTTGTGGAATCGACCTTACAAAGTCGAATTTGTGTGTCCACACTAAGGACACTAATTCGACTTTGTGAGTCCACACTAACGGGGCAAGCGTCGACATTGGAAGCGGTGCACTGTGGGAAGCTATCCCACAGTTCCCACAGTCCCCGCTGCCCATTTGAATTCTGGGATTTCCCCACAATGCATGCTGGGGGGAAAAATGTGTCGAGGGTGGTCTTGGGTAACTGTTATCATTCAACCGTCACTCCGCTGGTGGGAAATCAGTTCGCACACTTTTCCTGTTAGTGACAGCGCGGATGCCACAGCACTCCACTGCGATCATGGAGCCCGCTGCGATCATCGCTGCACTTATGGCCGTTGTCAACTCCTCGCACCTTATCGTCCACCTCTTCCACAGTCAGCTGCTGAGAAATCAGGCGAGGAGGCTCCAGCAGCACGGTGAGGACATGAAGTCTCAGAGTGGCACAGACCTCTCACAAAGCATGGGATCCCGCGCCGTGGAGATCATGGTGGCAATGGGTCATGTCCATGCTGTGGAATGGCGATTCTGGGCCCGGGAAACAAGCACGGACTGGTGGGACTGCATAGTGCTGCAGGTCTGGGATGAATCACAGTGGCTGCGAAACTTCAGGATGCGTAAGGGCACTTTCCTTGAACTGTGTGACTTGCTGTCCCCTGCCCTGAAGCGCAAGGACACCCGGATGCGAGCAGCCCTGACTGTGCAGAAGCGAGTGGCCATACCCCTCTGGAAACTTGCAACGCCAGACAGCTACCGGTCAGTAGCGAACCACTTTGGCGTGGGCAAATCTACCATGGGGGTTGCTGTGATGCAAGTAGCCCACGCAATCATTGAGCTACTGCTCTCAAAGGTAGTGACCCTGGGAAACGTCCAGGTCGTCATAGATGGCTTCGCCGCGATGGGATTCCCAAACTGCAGTGGGGCTATAGATGGAACTCACATCCCTATCCTGGGACCAGACCACCAGGCCAGCCAGTATATTAACAGAAAGGGCTACTTTTCAATGGTGCTGCAAGCACTGGTGGACCATAGGGGACGTTTTACCAACATCAACGTCGGATGGCCGAGCAAGGTTCATGACGCGCGTGTGTTCAGGAACTCTGGTCTGTTTAGATGCCTGCAGGAAGGTAGTTTCTTCCCGGACCACAAAATAACTGTTGGGGATGTGCAGATGCCTATAGAAGCAGCAAAGAGTCCTGTGGCACCTTATAGACTAACAGACGTTTTGCAGCATGAGCTTTCGTGGGTGAATAGTCTCTTGCATCTGAAGAAGTGGGTATTCACCCACGAAAGCTCATGCTGCAAAACGTCTGTTAGTCTATAAGGTGCCACAGGACTCTTTGCTGCTTCTACAGAACCAGACTAACACGGCTACCCCTCTGATACTTGACAGATGCCTATAGTGATCCTCGGGGATCCAACCTACCCGCTAATGCCCTGGCTCATGAAGCCCTATACAGGCGCCTTGGACAGTGACAAGGAACTCTTCAACTACCGGCTGAGCAAGTGCAGAATGGTGGTGGAGTGTGCTTTCGGATGTCTCAAGGGGAGATGGAGGAGCTTACTGACTCGCTCGGATCTCAGCGAAACCAATATCCCCATTGTTATTGCAGCTTGCTGTGTGCTCCACAATCTCTATGAGAGCAAGGGGGAGACCTTTATGGCGGGATGGGAGGTTGAGGCAAATCGCCTGGCTGCTGATTACGCTCAGCCAGACAGCTGTGCGATTAGAAGAGCCCAGCGGGAAGCGCTGTGCATCCGGGAGGCTTTGAAAGCTAGGTTCCTCAGCGAGCAGCGTGACCTATGACTGTTCAGTTTCTTTACAGAGAAGCTGAACCTGCCCCTGTTTCTTTTTACCCAGTTACTGTTGACTATCCTCTGCAGTTACATACCCCGTTCACCCCGTTTCCCCCCTTCCAACACACATGTAAAAATAAAATCCATGTTTCATTGTTACTTAACTACGTTTTCTTTATTAATGACTTTGCGTTAAAGGGTTGAAACTGGGACGCAGACTGTGCTGGGTAGGGTGTGTAGTGATGTAAAGACCGCTTCTAAACTCGAGGAATGACAGGCTCCTGCTCCTAGAGCGGTCCGCAGTGCCGGACTGGTTGTTTCAACGGAGCCTGCCATCCCTCCTTTTTGGGACTCTGTGTGCGGGGGCTATGTGACCTTGTGGCGGGGGAGGACGGTTACAGATTCCCCTGCTGTGTGGCCCTGTGGTCCAGGACAAGGACCGCTGCATAAGATCTGTAACCTCCCTCCCCCACTACAAAGTCATGTACCCCCCACCCACACAGAAAATGGAAACCACCTCCCATTCCGACCAGGGTGCCTACTGACTGCACTGTGTGTGTTACCTGCTGCTGATCCTGCCCCCGTGTCTGTACCCTGGTAAAAGTGACTGTCCTATGCAATTACAAACCCCCTCCCCTCCCCTTCAAACACAGTCTTCTGTACAAAAACATGACGGAAACAGTAATTAACAGCAAAGTATTTTTAATAATCAACTAGACAGTTAGGGGATGAAACTGGGATTGGGGCTTGGGTGAGTCAGGAAGGGAAGGACTTCTCAAAATTTAGGGAATGAGAGCTTTTGGGTAACTGAGCACTCTGCTGGGGTGGAGTGACAGTTTTCACGGCCCCTGGCACCCCTCCTTCTTGTTATTTTGGGTGAGGGGGGTATGGGACTTTGTGGCGGGGGAGGGCGGTTGCAGATACACTGCAGGGGGGCTCTGTTCTCCTGCCTGCGGTCCTGCAGAACATCCTCGTAGAAGCGGCATGTCTGGGGCTGGGATCCGGAGCGTCCGTTTGCCGCTTTGGTCTTCTGGTAGCCTTGTCTCAGCTCCTTGATTTTCACGCGGCACTGCGTTGCATCCCGGCTGTATCCTCTGTCTCTCATGGCTTTGGAGACCTTCTCATAGATCTTCGCATTCCGTTTGTTGGAGCGCAGCTCCGAAAGCACGGACTCATCGCCCCACACAGCGATCAGATCCAAGACTTCCCGATCAGTCCATGCTGGGGCCCTCTTTCTATTCTGGGATTGCATGGACTCCTCTGCTGGAGAGCTCTGCATCGTTGCCGGTGCTGCTGAGCTCGCCCCGATGTCCGACCAGGAAATGAGACTCAAACTGGCCAGACAGGAAAAGGAATTCAAATTTTCCCGGGGCTTTTCCTGTGTGGCTGGTCAGAACATCCAAGCTCAGACTGCTGTCCAGAGCGTCAACAGAGTGGTGCACTGTGGGATAGCTCCCGGAGCTACTAAGGTCGATTTCCGTCCACACATAGCCTAATTCAACATAGCCATGTTGAATTTAGCGCTACTCCCCTCGTCAGGGAGGAGTACAGAATTTGAACTAAAGAGCCCTCTAGATCGAACTAATTAGCTTCCTGTTGTGGACGGGTGCACGGTTAAGTCAAATTAATGCTGCTAAATTCAACATAAACTCCTAGTGTAGACCAGGCCATAGATTTGCCTTTTCCCCTTCAGGCCAGTGGTATGGAAATTTCAAAACATTCTCTTGTAGCTGTCCGGCTGTGCTGGATTTAAATGCTGCTTAAGCTGAAACTCTGGTAGCTTTTATGAACTAAGATGATCTTAAAAACAGTTTTAAACTGCTTGACATTGTTCTGGAGGAAAAGGCAGATGTCAGTTGCCTAAGGAGCCGGCTGGACATTCCAATCCTACCAATATCTGTATGAGCTGCTGACTAGACAGACAACCAAGATGAGGAGGAGAGGAGTGAAGAAACGGGGTTGCCATCATAGAAAGAAAAAGAAATAAAACAAAAACAATTAGGTGTCGACTTTGTATCCTTCCCCTCTTTTCCTTTTTCTCTTTGTCTGTTTGGCTTTGTCCCAGAATTATTTGTTGAAATGGTGGTAAATTATCACTTGCGTGGAGAGTTATTTTAATTCAATTGTGAAACACCCCAGACTCGTATTCTCAGTCCTGCTTACTGAGTAAAATAACTGAGATTCTAACTAGGGTGATCAGATGTCCCGATTTTTGGCTCTTTTTCTTACATTGCCTCCCATTCCCTGTCCCAATTTTTCACACTTGCTGTCTGGTTACCCTAATTCTAACACAAAACTACGCTGCCTTTGAAGTGCTCAAACAGCCACTTTATTATCCCATGTTTAAGCTAGTCAAGCTGCATGAATAATACATTTTTCAGGTTGGTGGCTGAACTGAAAAAAAAAAAAAGGTTCATTTTGAACCAAACCCTCAATTTTTCAGGGTTGTTGTTGTTGTTGCTGTTGTTAAAAGAAATCAAACAAACAATTTTTTTGGTGCCAAATGAAAATTTATTTGAGCTGAAAAAAATTCGGGTCTTTTTGTGTTTTTCTTTAGTTTCTTTTGAAGTGTTTTTTACCCTCAAAAAAAGAAATTAATCAAATAAGCTACATTTCTAAACAAAACATTGTTTCAAAGTGACAAGACAAATCTTTTGCTTGAAAAAAGGTCAGCTTTTTATTCTGCCAAAAGTATTCATCAGATGCAACATCCATTTGCAAATATTTTCATCCTGAAACTGCAGTTTTCTGCAAATTTACTATTTGAGCAAAAAATGTCACCCAGCTCTACTGTTATCACAGCAGTGGATCTCTCTTCCTTTCTCTGCAGGAGGAGACTAGGTGCCAGTTCTTGGGTGCCTGGACAATAACACTGACCCCAGGAGAAAGAGCTTAAATCACATCACTATGTGCCAGATTTTCCAAAGAACTCAGCACCCACAACTGGGGCTGGATGTTCAAGGGGACTGAAGTCCCATTTACCCAGGGTCCTGCTGGCTTTTCTGAAAATCTGACCATAGAAGTCACAAGCTACTGCATGCTGAGCACTTTCAAAAGCCTGGCCCCATGTGAAAGGAACACCGGTGAAAGGAGCCCACTTGTAACTTACCCCAGTTTCTGCAGTTTGCAGTTTGGGTGTTTCAGTCCTTCACACAACTGTTTCACACCTGAGTTGTCCATTGTTTTCTCTCCCAGGATCAGCTCTGTCAGCGTCTGGTTGGTGCTGAGAGCAGAGGTGAGATCCTTACAACAAGCAGCTGTGAAATGGCAACCACTCAGTCTGCAGGAGCCAGAGAGATACAAAGATTTGTGACTGCTTATTTTTGCCCCATTCGCTGGCACCAGCAGTCTTCATTCTAGGCATGTACAGTAAACCACAGTGCTCTGAGAGGAGCCTTTGGGATTAGTCATAAATTCCAAGGCCAGAAGGGCCAACTGTGATCATCTGGTCTGACCTGCAGTACAGGACTTCCCCCAAACAATTCCTGTTTGAACTAGAGCAGAGCTTGTCGACAAAAAATATTCCATCTTGATTTTAAAATTGCCAGTGACAGAGAATTCACCACAACCCTTGGTAAATTGTCCCAGTGGTTAGCTGCCCTCACGGAACCTTATTTCCAGTCTGAATTTATCTAGCTTCAGCTTCCAGCCATTGGATCCTTTTATACTGTCCTCTGCTAGACTGAAGAGCCTGATATCAAATATTTGTTCCCCTTGTATGTACTTGTACAATGTGATCCTGTCACCCCTTAGCCTTCTCTTTCTTAAGCTAAGTAGATCGAAGTCTGTCACTATAAGGCAGGTTTTCCAATCCTTGTGTTATTCTCATGGCTCTTCTCAGGACCCTCTCCAATTTATCAACATCCTTCTTGGACTGTGGGCACCAGAACTAGACACAATATTCCAGCAGCCTTCACACCAGTGCCAAATACAAAGGTAAAATAACATCAACTCCTACTCGAGATTCTTCTCTTTATACATCCATTAGCCCTTTTGGCCACAGCAACACACTGGGAGCTCATGCTTAGCTGATTATCCACCGTACCCCCTCAAGTCTTTTTCAGAGTCACTGCTTCCCAAGATAGGATTCCCCATCCTGTAAATGTGGCCTAAATTATTTTTTTCTAGATGCACACATTTCTATTGGTCTGTATTAAAATGTACATATTGTTCGCTTGCACCCAATTTCCCAAGCAACACAGATTGCTCTGTAGCAGTAACTTTTACTCTACATTATTTCCCCTTTTGCAATTTTTGTGTTATCTGCAAACTTTATCAGTGATACTATGTTGTCTGTCAGGTCATTGATAAAAATGTTACAAAGCATAGGGCCAACCGATCCCTGTGGGATCCCCATAGAAACACCCCCTCTTCTTTTAAACACTATAAGCCCTGGAGGGAATAATTTACCATGTGCAGGTGTTGTGTCAGTTACTATGTGTTCTATATGCGATTGTTCAGATGAGTTGAAGGGACAGGTAGATTGAGGTGTGTGATATAGGAGGGCCTGGGAGCAGGGGTAGAGTGGTAGCCTTAGGCTAATTAAGGTGTGGTTCCCTGTAGACTAGGGAGGGTTGCTACAGGTTAATTGTAGCACCTGTAGTCAATTAAGGCCCCATCAGGAACCTAATGAAACCCCCTGCTTCAGGCAGTCAGGGGAAGAGGAGGAAGGAGAGAGGACTAGAGCTTGGAGGTGTGTTGTGAGATTTGAAAGATCAGAGAACCAAAGTAAGGGAGCAAAGAATCCTGTGGCACCTTATAGACTAACAGACGTTTTGCAGCATGAGCTTTCGTGGGTGAATACTTCTTCGGATGCATTCACCCACGAAAGCTCATGCTGCAAAACGTCTGTTAGTCTATAAGGTGCCACAGGATTCTTTGCTGCTTTTATCCAGACTAACACGGCTACCCCTCTGATACTTGACAAAGTAAGGGAGACTCCCTCCCCCAACATCTAAGGACTGAAGATAACCCCACCCAAGGGGGAAGAGGGTAAGAAACCCACAGAGGTTGAGAGGGACTCAGAGTGAGGAGAAAACCTAGACCCCTTCCCCACTTCCCTCCTCTACCACCTTCCCGGGCCACTAGTGGGGCCCTTGGCACCCAAGAGCAGGGGCAAGGGGTAGTGTCTTAATCCCTCCCAAGAAAAGCGCAGGACCCACCATACAAACATTGGCCATCTTGTTACAGGTGCTATTTCTAGTGGGTGGGATAGTCCTAACAATATACTGTAATGACCTGCTGGTTCCCTACTGGGTACCCCCCATCTAGAATGGTAGGAAGAGAAAGGACTAAACCAGTGGTCCCCAAAGTGGTGCTCGTGGGTGCCATGGCACCCACCAGGGCATTTCTGTGTGCCCGCCTAGTGCCCAGCAGGGGACTTGCCAGGGACAGAGAACTCAGGCTGCGGGCGTGGTGTTCTCTGCTCCCGGCAGAGAAGAGAATCTGGGGCCCCGTGCCTGCTGGGGACAGAGTACTCTAGGGCTGCGGGCACCGGTGTTCTCTGTCCTTGTGGCTTTTCTCCGGCTTCTCTCTGGATTCATATATTATGTAATATTAAATATGGGGTTTTTTTGTATTATTTAATGTACAAATACAAAATAAGCCTTGAAAAATTGTTGGCGCCCGCCACGCTCTTCTGAAAACATGAATATGCTACTGGTCACAAAAAGGTTGGGGACCACTGGGCTAGGTTATTCTGGTAGAGGAAGAACCTAGATTAGCATCTCACCAGTAGGGGGCACTGTGTTAATCAGAATGAGGAGGAAAGAGACGTGACATCCTGTGGACAGAAGGAATCAGGCTGGGAGAGAGAGATGGCCAGTGTGTGTGTGTGGGGGGGTGAGCAGAAGGCTGTAGGCAGCGAGGACAGAAAGCCTGGCAGTGGTATCCTGAGAGCCAGGGCAAGGAGGCAGGTGGGAAGGGGAGAGCTGATCAGAGAAGCAGGCTGTGGCTGGCGGGCTGGGAGCAGCAACACCAGGACATGGGGGGGTGGAGCAGCCTGCAAGCAGGAGGCGAGAGGCAATTGCTAAGGCTTGGTGACACAGGAGGACAATGCACAGGGATGCTGAGGAGACCAGAGATGACAGGGCTGAGCTCTGGCCAGTGGGGTTGCAGACCAGCCCTGAATTAGCTGCCATGAGAAGGATGGGCCAGAAAAGGCACTGGGTGCCAGCCCACCACCATTTTCATCTTAGCCAATTGGTTCCCTGGATCCAAATTCAAATCCTCGGCCGTTACAGGAGCAGGGCCTGGATCCTGTCCCAAAGAGACACAGTCACCCCACAACAGGACTTCACAGCCGATTGTCACGGAGTGTGGGGGAGACCAGGCCCTGCACCCCCGGCTTCCTGCGATTCACCGTGACTCTCAGCCAGCCAGTAACACAGAAGGTTTATTTAGACGACTGGAACAGTCCAAACCAGGTCTTGCCGGTACAGACAACAGGACCCCCTTTAGTTAGGTCCATCTGGGAGCTCCAGGGAGGCCACAGCCCTGTTGGTCGGGGCGCCCCTCTTTATTTCCCAGCCAGCTCCAAACTGAAACTCCCTTCAGCTGTCTCCTTTCTGGCCTTCCCACAGCTCCTTCCCCAGCCTTTGGGTCCTTTGTCCAGTTTCCCGGGCAGAGGTGTTACCTGGCCTCCAAGCCCCATCCTGGGTTCTCATGTTACATGATGCTCAGCTATTCTCCCTTCCCCAATGCAGCCAGTCCCAGCAAAACTCCCCTGCAACCTTCCCAGGTTAATACTCCCCACTCATATACTCCCCAAATAACACATAAAAAACATTACCACTTTGTCACACAGGGCACCCTGGGGGTTGCTTGGCCAGTTCTCCATGTCTCCCCCCATTAACACCTCAGTGGGTAAATGGGGGTGCACCCCCACTTCTTTGGGGCCCTCCTTGGCCCCCCATTTCAAGTGTACCCTCACTACAGGCACCTTGAATGGGGTCCCACCGACCCCCGTCAGGGTCAGATAGATGTTGGGCATCACCTGGTCTGGAGCTACCACCTCGGGCCAGGCCAGCGTCACCTCAGCGCCCGTGTCCCAGTATCCATAGACTTTCCTCCCATCCACCTCCAGGGGAACAAGGCACTCGCTCTGCAGGGACAGCCCTATGCCCACCCTGTAAATGGAGAACCTGGTGTCTGGAGCATCCAGTTCTGCAGAGGAGTTGGCCTGGGGCCCTCCTCTCTCCTGAGCAGTTGATAAGCTGCCAGCCCCCCTTGCCTGGGACCCCTGCCCCTCGTCCAGCGGGGTCTCTACCCAGTCAACCCTCTGTGGGTTTGGTCTGCTCGGTCTGTCCCTGAGCCTGGGGCACTGGGTCCGTATGTGGCCTCTCTGGCCACAGTAATAGCAGCCCATGTCCCATTGGTCCCCCCGAGCTGGTTGATTGGCCCTGATGCCGGATGTTCCCCTTGGGAGGGGGTTCTCCCTATTCCTCCTTTGGGAGGTCCCAGGGTGATTCTCTCTCTGCATCATGGTGGGGCTGTTCCTTTGGGACTCCTCTCTGCCACCCCCTGACCGGCTTTTCACAAACTCATCAGCCAGCCGCCCTGCATGTCGTGGGTTCTCTGGCTTTTGGTCCCTCAACCACAGCCTCAGGTTGGATGGGCACCGTTCATAGAGTTGCTTTAGTACGATCAGTGCCCTTTGTCTGGGCCCCATCTGCCCACTTGCTGGCGTATCCCTCCATGCGGACGGCTCGTTGCAGATATGAGACCTCAGGGGTTTTACGCTGGCTCCGGAACCTCTCCCGGTACATCTCAGGAGTCAGTCCAAACTCGCGCAGCAGGGCCTGCTTGAATAGTTCGTAGTTCCCTTTCTCTGCCCCTTCCAGTTGGCGGTACAATGCCACGGCTTTGGGGTCCAGTAAGGGGGTGAGAACCCGGAGCCTGTCCGCAGGATCTACCTGGTGCAGCTCGCAGGCCGTCTCAAAGGCGCCCAGGAAGTCATCCATGTCCTCCCCCTCCTTGTGCGGGGCCAGGATGCACTTATCAAAGCTCCGCGCAGTCCTGGGCTCCCCCTCACTCACCGCAGCTGGGGGCTCACTGCCCCTCAGCCTCGCCAGCTCCAGTTCACGCTGCCTCTTTCTCCTCCAGTTCATGCTGTCTGTTTCTCACGATCCTCCAGCTCTCTCAGTTTTAGCTCTCTCCCATTGCAGCCGCATGCGCTCCACGGATGCCGAGCTTCGTGGGGAGGATCCCCTGCTGGCCGGGGGGGGGGGGGTCACGGTGCCCTCGGTAGTTGCTGGGCTCCTCCCTGCCCTTCCCCTAGGCATAGGAATGGGGGGTCTCGGGAAGCCCTCAGCAGCCGGCTGACCACTCCCAGCGGGGACAGACACTGGTGCCTGCGCTGCATCTGCCAGGCTGCTTCCCGCAGAGACAGGGATCAGTTCATTCCAGCGATCTCCCTCCTCCAGCTGGGCAATCAGCTGGTCTTTGGTGAGCCTTCCTCTGTGCAGCCCCCTCTGCTTGCACAGCTCCACCAGGTCACACTTACGCCGCTTGGCATACATCTTCCTGCTGGCCACTCGCAGGCCGGGGTGCTCGCCGCTCCCCACAGTTTCCAGGGAGATCCCTAGTGTGACAGTCCATCTCAAGGTCACTACCTCTCTGCCAGGGTTGAGCGGCAGATCCCTCCACCCCTGAGACCGCTTGCTGTGATCCCCTGGGGGACCCTGGTACTGCAAAAGTCCTTCTCTCTGGTCACACACTCCCAGGGGTTAATCGCCCCCTTTGTTTTACTGCTCCCCAGTCACTTACTGCAGGAAGCGCCGTCCACGGGGTGCAGTGGATCCCACTTCTCCCACCAGTTTTCACGGAGTGTGGGGGGACACAAGGCCCTGCACCCCCGGCTTCCTGCGATTCACCGGGACTCTCAGCCAGCCAGTAACACAGGTTTATTTAGACAATAGGAACACGGTCCAAACCAGGTACAGACAACAGGACCCCCTTTAGTTATGTCCATCTGGGGGCCCCAGGGGGGCCACAGCCCCGTTGGAAAGCCCAAGCCCTGTCGGGGCCCCTCTCCATTTCCCAGCCAGCTCCAAACTGAAACTCCCTCCAGGTGTCTCCTTCCTGTCTTCCCCTGGCTCCTCCCCCAGCCTTTGTGTCCTTTGTTCAGTGTCCTGGGCAGAGGTGTTACCTGGTCCCCAACCCCCTCCTGGTTTCTCAGGTTACATGCTCAGGTATCCTCCCCTCCCCAATGCAGCCAGTCCCAGCACAACTCCCCTGCAACCTTCCCAGGTTAATACTCCCCATCAAGAACATTCCCACTCCGTCACAAGATGGTTGAGCTGAGGATCCTCACACAAGGAAGAAAGGAGAGTAGCAAAATATAGACCCTGGACTTCAGAAAAGCAGACTATGACTCCGTTAAGGACTGATGGGCAGGATCCCCTGGGAGGCTAATATAAAGGGGAAAGGAGTCCAGGAGAGCTGGTGTATTTTAAAGAAGCCTTATTGAGGGCGCAGGAACAAACCACCCTGAAGTGCAGAAAGAACAGCAAATATGGCAGGTGACCAGCTTGGCTTAACAGAGAAATCTTCGGTGAGCTTAAACTCAAAAAGGAAGCTTACAAGAAGTGGAAATTTGGACAGATGATGACTAGGGAGGGGTATAAAAATATTGCTAGAGCATACAAGGGTGTAATCAGGAAGGCCAAGGTACAATTGGATTTGCAGCTAACAAGGGATGTGAAGGGTAACAAGAAGGGTTTCTACAGGTATGTTAGCAACAAGAAGAAGGTCAGGGAAAGTGTGGGAGGCAACATAGTGACAGATGATGTGGAAAAAGATGAAGCGCTCAATGCTTTTTTGCGTCAGTCTTCACAGACAAGGTCAGCTCCCAGACTGCTGTACTGGGCAACACAGTATGGGGAGGAGGTGAACAGCCCTCAGTGGTGAAAGAACAGGTTAATGACTATTTAGAAAAGCTGTACGTGCACAAGTCCATGGATCCAGAGCTAATGCATCCAAGGGTGCTGAGGGAGTTGGCTGATGTGATTGCAGAGCCATTGGCCATTGTCTTTGAAAATTCATGGCGATTGGGGGAGGTCCTGGACGATTGGAAAAAGGCAAATATAGTGGATGTGATGCAGTAGGGATTGTCTGCACAGTGAATGGGAGAGCAGGAGATGACCTTAGGTGATGGACAGTACCTGGGCCTGTAAGCTGAGCTAGGCAGGGGGGAGGGGAAGTCAACTCCTTTGCCCGGGAAGCTGGACAAAGGAAGAGAGCCTGCGGGAGAGGGTTAGTTCAGTTTTGGTTTTGGGCTGGGTGGTTGAATGCAGGGAATCCCAAGCTGGGATCTAAGCTCCCTGAACCCCCAGAAGGACTTGATTGAGGGGTCCTGGTTGTGCCTACAAGCTCTGCTGTAGACTGCATTCCTATTGTCCAATAAACCTTCTGTTTTACTGGCTGGCTGAGAGTCCCAGGAAGAGGGGTGCAGGTCCCTGACTCCCCCATACTCCATGACAGTGCCCATATTTGAAAAAGGGAAGAAAGAGAACCCGGGGAACTACAGACTGGTCAGCCTCACTTCAGTCCTTGGCAAAATCACGGAGCAGGTCCTCGAGGAATCCATTCTGAAGCACTTGGAGGAGAGGAAGGTGATCAGGAACAGTCAGCATGGATTCACCAAGGGCAAGTCATGCCTGACCAAGCTAATTGCCTTCTATGAGGAGATAACTGGCTCTGTGGATGAGAGGAAAGCAGTGGACGTGTTATTCCTTGACTTTAGCAAAGCTTTTGATACGGTCTCCCACAATATTCTTGCCAGCAAGTTAAAGAAGTATGGTCTGGATGAATGGACCATAAGGTGGATAGAAAGCTGGCTAGATTGTTGGGCTCAATGGGTAGTGATCAATGGCTCAATGTCTAGTTGGCAGCCGGTATCAAGCGGACTGCCGCAGGAGTCAGTTCTGGGGCTGGTTTTGTTCAACATCTTTATTAATGATCTGAATGATGGGATGGACTGCACCCTCAGCAAGTTCACAGATGACACTAAGCTAGGGGGAGAGGTAGAACAAAAATGATTAGAAGGCTGGAGCACATCAGTTATGAGGAGAGGCTGAGGAAACTGCCAGTATGCTACCTGGCCAAATGGCAGATTGTGGGGGTGGGCGAAAGCCGATTCCTTGTACCTCTAGCTAGAATCCATGTGGTGTGGGAAGGTTTGGAAAGTGTTTTGACTGGGGGGGGGTAATGGAACACCTCCTATTCCACCTGCTCCTTGGTAATGATTTTTTCCATGTAGCTCAGGTTAAAGTATTTGCCTGGAGCAGGAGGGAGTTTTATGCTGAGACCCCTGAGGGAAAGGGTCAGGTCTCAGGAACTGCTGAGAGAATGGGAGAGAGTCTCCTTGATTCTTCTGCAGCAGGGGGAAGCCACATGCTTCCAGGTGGGAGGGTGGTTGAGACCAACTCCTGCACTGCAGCTGGAGGCAACACCACATCAGGAAAGGATGGGGGTGTGATGCCTGCCAGGGAGAAAACTGTCCAGCTTGTTGGCTGCCAGCAAGTTGCAGCTGAACCAGAGACGGGAGCATAAAGAAATGTGTCCTAGAGGAAAGCTCAGAGAAGGGGGAGGGGATCTCAGAAACCACTGAGGTGATTGAGGATTCCTGTGACTCTGTTACACAGGGAAGCAGGGTGCTGCCAAGTATGGGACTGGCTGAGACTAGCTCCTTTCCCACCCTCAGGTGCAGGGGCAGGGGAGGTGTTGTCAGGGATTAAGGAAACTGTCCCAGTTGGTAGCTGGCAGGGCTTTGCAGCTGAACAGGAGACAGAACCCTTCCTAGGGAGCACAGAGAAATGTGTCTTAGGAGGGGGCTCAGAGGAGGAAACTGGGGAGGGAATAGTGGGGGTACAGGAATGTCTCCTCACTGGTCACTTGGGGCAGGATGCCCAGGACACTAGGAGGATGGCTGGGTCAGCATCTGTGCACCCAGGCACTCAGCCTGTGACCCAGGCTTTGAGAAGGAACTGTGTACCTGACCTCCTGGAGGGGAGCAGTCACACAGCTGACTTCTCAAGGACAGAGAAAGGGGTGATGGACGGTAGCCCAATCCAGGTCCCAGTTTTTCAGGATGCTATTTCTGAAAAGTTTTTGGAAAGTAACTGTCTCTGTACATCAAGATGCAGCTCCAAGGCCTATCATAGCAGAGGAGTTGAGACCAGGAAATTGCCAGGTGGTAGTTTGTGAGACTGCAAATGGCCCAAATGACGGGGGGGGGGGGTGAGGGGGGGGGGTGTCTTCTCCTACACTGGTGAGACACAGAAGCAGTTATGGGAGAGCTGCTGGGAAAAGGTGCAGCTGACCAAAGGGTAAACACACCTAGCCCAGAGAGCACAGATCACAGCCCTCTAGGGGGAGGGAAGGACTCAGTGCTGGGAGGGGGAAACACAAGGTGTCACGGAGTCCCCGGGCGATGCTCTGGAGCTGCTCCCCACCAAGCCAGTCAGGACTCTGGGGAGCCTCCTCTCCCTTGGAGCAGACTGTCTTCAGGGCAAGAAGCTCACACGGCTTCACCTCCTGGGTCTCTCCTTGGAGCATTCAGCATCCTCTGCCCCTCCATGCGCTTCCCCCAGCGAGTCCGCCCAGGAGGGGTCCTGGGGAAGCCACCGGGTCCTGCCCCCCCACTTCGCAGTCAGACCTGACTCTCAGCCAGCCAGTAAAACAGAGGTTTATTCGATGACAGGAACACGGGCTAAAACAGAGCTTGTCGGTACAGCGAACCAGACCTCTCGTCCGGGTCCATTCTGGGGGGCAGTGAGCCAGACCCCCACGTCTGCACTTCACTTCTCGTCCCCAACCAGCTCCAGATTAACAACCCCCTCAAGCCCCTCCTCTCTGCTCAGCTCCTTTCCTGGGCCAGGAGGTCACCTGACCTCTTTGTCTCCAACACCTTTAGTTGGCACCTTTGCAGAGGAGGGGCCCAGGCCATCAGTTGCTAGGAGACAGAGAGTCAGGCATTTAGGTGCACTGGCCCTTTGCTCTGCAGCAATCACATACCCTTATCCCACCACCTAGATACTTAAGCACTGCATAGGGGACACTGAGGCACCAACACAGTATTCAGAGAAAACATTAAGAACATTCCCAGTTCGTCACATCTCTCCCCCTTTCGAGACCGAACTGAGCCAGGTCACTTCAGCCAGTGACCTGGGGAAGTTCAAACCCACCAACGTTCCCAGGGATGTTCCAGCATCTCGCCCATTCCTTGGTGGGAGTTACACCAGGACAGTCCAGTCTCGCGCCCTCCCTTAGGCCGGGTGAGCTTGATGGCACTCGCAGGCCGCATGTGGGAAGGTTTATGTGGTCCGAACCCTTTTGCCACCCCAATACCCCTGGGGTTCAAACTGGGACAGGGTCTTCTCCCAACACCCTGGGCTGCGATTCGGGCTCTCTTGGTTAAGAGCCCCCATCTTGGCGTTTGCCAGCTCGGGGCTTGGGCAGCTGCTTCCCACCTTGTGGCCCAGATACAACACCTCTGCCACCCCCACCTTGCACTTTCCAGCTTTTGCCGTCAGTCCCACCTCCTTGATGCAGCCCAGCCCCCTCTTCACCTGGGACACCTGTTCCTCCCAGGTCTGGCTAACGACGCCCATGTTATCAGTGTCTGCCAGGGCCAAGTTCTCCATCCCCCTCAGCTTGTCTAGAATCTCCCCAGGCCTAGGCATGGGGTCGGCATCGGACACCGTGATGGCTTTAAGCTTCCGATGGTCCCCACTAAACCAGATCATCCCGTCTCCCTGGGGGACCAGACCCACGGGTGAGGCCCGTGGGCTGTTGAACGGCTGGATCACATCTAAAGCCAGCAGGTCCTTGACCTCTCTCTCCAGGTTCTGGGCTGCTTTTCCAGGGACTCTGAATGGGGAACACCTGATGGGGAGATTGGCTCCCACCTCAGGGAAGAGATCCCCCAGGGGGTCTTACCCCTTCTCCTCCCAATCCTCCCCTTTCAGGTCCAGGGATCCCCTCACTCTCCTCCCATCCAGCAGCTCGAACGGGAAGAACCCTGTGGATTCCTGGGGCACCCCCAGCTGCCTCCCGATTCCCCCCAGTTCTACTTCCCCTTGGGGAGCCCATCCCCGGTACAGGGATCCCTTCTCCCGCAGGACTCTGTCCCTGCAGCCTTCCCCAAGGGGCTTTGCAGCGCTGTGGCCAGCAAGTTCCCTCAGCTTCTCCAAGGAGGGATCCTTCTGCAGCTCGGTCTGGGATTCAGCTGCTGGGGGAGGGAGTGGGACCTGCTCCCTCTCGCTGTCTGGGCCTGGGGTCACAGCCCCCCTGAGCCCTGTCCCTGGTAGCTCCGTCCCTGCTGTGTAACCACTTCCCAGCAGCACGTCTGGACCAGGTAAACCTGGTTGGCAGCCGACCTGCCCTGCCTGGGTGTCCCCCCACTCAGCTGGGGTCTCAGCTCCCCCGTGCTCAGCGCTACCCTGACTGTCCCAGTTGGGGCAGGCAGTGAGCTCTCTGCTCTGATCACAGCATCAGAGCCAGCGTGAGCCCCCTCCCCGGTGTGCAGGGGGGCGGGGAGCATCTCTCTGTCCCACTCAGCCCCAGGGGGCTGGTTACAGGTAGGCAGGTATCCTGAGCCCAGCAGCCCCTCCCCCCTGCCAGCCAGGTCATTTGCATTTTCAATGACCATTTTCATCTTAGCCAATTGGTTCCCTGGACTTGAATTCAAACCCTCGGCCATTACCGGAGCAAGGCCTGGATCCTGTCCTAGAGAGACCCAGTCACCCCCCAGCAGGGCCTCCCAGCCGATATCCTGGAGAACCCCAACGACCAGCCAGCCCAACCCCTCCTGTGTCTGCACAGGGATCCGGGCCATAGGCAGGGCGAGGGGCTTCACCCCGGGGACCTTCACCCAGGTCCCACAGCCCCTCAGCATCTGCGGCTGCACCACCCCAGTTCTCTCTGTCCCCGGGTCTCGCCACCCCAGGCGTGTTTCCCCACTGACACCTGGGCAGCCCCCTATGCCTCTCCGCTCCACCATCGCCAGTCCAGGCTGCTGCTGCTTCTCCTGCAGCTTTTCCTCGGGCTCTTGCTCTCTCTCACGGTCCTCTCGCTCTCTCGGGCTCTGCTCCAATCCCATCCGTCTCCGATCCCCTGATGGGGAACCCGATCGTGAAGACCCTCGAATGGTTGGGGACCAGACTCTCGGGGATGCCTGGCTGCTGCTCCAGCTGCTCCCAGATCCTCTTGTAGCCCCATCTGGGTCAGGAATCTGCTCCTCAGAGCGGTCCTCCTCCTCCAGCTGCATGATTAACTGGGCCTGGGTGAACTTCCCCATGTGTAACCCTCTCTGTGTGCACATGATCACAATGTCCTTCTCAAGGGGATGGTGACAGGCCATCACTTCACCGTTCCCAAGTGGCTCTGGACTCACAGGCCCGTGTGCTCTTGGCTCCCCCGTGGTTTCCAGGAAGAACCCCTGGTGTGCCAGCCCTCCTCGTGGTCACCACCTCTTTGCCAGGGTCGAGCTGCAGACTCCTCCACCCCTGGGACTGCTCCTGCAATCCCCAGGGGAACCCTGCTCCTGCAAAAATCCTTCTCCCTCCCAGGGGGACTCCGTTACTCCAACAGTCCTTCTTGCTGGTCACACACTCCCAGAGGTTAACCGCCCCCTGAAACCGTCCCTCTCTGAGCCTTCAGCATGCCTGGTCCTCATTATCCCTCCTTTGTTTTACTGCTCCCCAGTCACTTACTGCAAGAAGCGCCATTCACGGGGTGCAGTACATCCCACCGCTACCACCAGTTGTCACAGAGTCCCTGGGCGATGCTCTGGAACTGCTCCCCCAGTCAGGACTTTGGGGAGCCTCCTCTCCCTTGGAGCAGACTTGTTCAGGGCAAGAAGCTCACATGTCTTCACCTCCTGGGTCTCTCCTTGGAGCATTCAGCATCCTCTGCCCCTCCGTGCGCTTCCCACAGTGAGCCCGCCCAGGAGAGGTCCTGGGGAAGCCAGAGGGTCCTGCATCCCCACTTCGCAGTGAGACCTGACTCTCAGCCAGCCAGTAACACAGAGGTTTATTCAATGACAGGAACACGGGCTAAAACAGAGCTTGTCGGTACAGCGAACCAGACCTCTCGTCCGGGTCCATTCTGGGGGGCAGTGAGCCAGACCCCCACGTCTGCACTTCACTCCTCGTCCCCAGCCAGCTCCAGACTCAAAACCCCTCCAGCCCCTCCTCTCTGCTCAGCTCCTTTCCCAGGCCAGGAGGTCACCTGACCTCTTTGTCTCCAACACCTTTAGTTGGCACCTTTGCAGAGGAGGGGCCCAGGCCATCAGTTGCCAGGAGACAGAGTGCCAGGCATTTAGGTGCACTGGCCCTTTGCTCTGTAGCAATCACACACCCTTATCCCACCACCTAGATACTTAAGAACTGAATAGGGGACACTGAGGCACCAACACAGTATTCAGAGAAAACATTAAGAACATTCCCAGTTCGTCACACAAGGTAACCCTAAAAGGGGAGCTGGGTTTCTGCAGATGTAAGAAGAGTCAGGATGAGCTCTACCCTGACATCTGGTGGTGAATTATGGGGAATGTGGAAAAGAATTTTAGGGGCTGACCTTGTTTGCATAGGCACACCCACCCCGCCTAGCATAGCCCACGGCAGCCTAAAATGGTCACTTTGACAGCTGTGGGATCCCCAATATCTCTGTTATTGGGGCACGAGGAATAAAGTGTTGTTACCCTGATTATGTAAATGAGGGTCTATGAACCTGTTTTATGACAGAGGATCTCACCATCAACTAAGTAGCACTCGCTAGACAAGGGACATGGGTGCCAAAACCCAGTGAATTGAGGGAAGCTGGTGGTTATTCTATTAGGAATCCCTCTAGAGACTGCTGAGCTGAATTTGCTTTGGGTCAATGGTGTACTAGTACTGGGGCTCCCCTACTACAAGCTGAAATCAGTGAAAGAGTTAAACTTACTGAGCTGAGTCCTGTGTTAACTAGTGGGGGAGCCTGAAAATCCATCGCTGAACAGCTAGCAGAGTGGAGCAGTTTGCAGCAAGGTTGGAGCAGCCCATGGAGCAGTTAGTGGAGTGGTTTGTGGGATGGCTGGAGTGGCTCACGGGTCGGCTGGAGGAGTTGCGCAGCTGGTGGAGTGGAGCTGGTTGTGGTGAAGGCTGCAGCAGAATTCCATGGAGAGGCGGGGCAGTTGGCCCTGACCCATGTAAGGTGCCCCATAACACCCTGTGTGTCCCCCCATTTCCACCCAGGCTGGGGGGTAAAACTCTGCAGCTAAACTTTTGAACTCTGGGGCGGCACTGAACAGGGACAGAGACTTTTGGGTTGTTGGACTTTGGGGTGATTGGACTTAAGACCCTAAGAGGAAAAGGACACTGCCAAACTTTCTTGGTGGGTCTTTTGCTCATGGTTTATGTTATGAATCCTGTTTGCGGTGTTTCCCCAACATGATGCCACGTTGTCTCCCTCCTTTATTAAAAGGATTTTGCTACACTCGGACTCCGTGCTTGCAAGAGGGGAAGTATTGCCTCCTAGAGGTGCCGGGGGGGGTGGTATGTAATTGTCCCAGGTCACTGAGTGGGGGCTCGAGCCGGTTTTGCATTGCGTTATTGAAACGGAACCCCTGGATATTGAACCTGGCCCTTGTTGCTGCCAACTCAGAGGGGCAGAAGGGTTACACATGTACAGTCCTGGGGTTAGGAGACTGCTCCCCAATGTGCAGGATCTCCCGAACACCTATCTTGCCAGACCCTGCGGCACTACAATTCCAGAAACATGATTAAATTAAGAGCCCATACAGAGGGCAACACTGGAGGGAAAGAAAAGCCAGTGACTGATTACATGGGAGAGAGTCAAAGGACACCGTGGGTGATGAACAAACTAACCTCAAACCAGACTGTCTGAACAGAGGACGTGGTATCATAAAGATACTTGTAAATAGACTCATAGACTTTATGGTCAGAAGGGACCATTATGATCATCTAGTCTCACCTCCTGCACAACGCAGGCCACAGAATCTCACCCACCCACTCCTGTAACAAACCCCTAACCTATGTCTGAGTTATTGAAGTTCTCAAATTGTGGTTTGAAGACCTCAAGCTGCAGAGAATCCTCCAGCAAGTGACCCGTGCCCCATGCTGCAGAGGAAGGCGAAAAACCTCCAGGGCCTCTGCCAATCTACCCTGGAGGAAAATTCCTTCCCGACCCCAAATATGGTGATCAGTTAAACCCTGAGCATGTGGGCATCTGTGATAAAAATGTTGGTATAAATGTTAAATTTTGGGGATAAGAATTTTGACACGGATGTTAAACCTTATGATAATGCTACTTTTCAGTTAATACTTGTAAACAGGTTTAAAGCTTATCACAGCAGAGAAAAAAACCGGTGTGCTGTGTGTGAATGGGAAAACTGAGGCACATCGCCTCATGGCCTTAATGGCTGGATGCCAAGAGAACTATCACACAAACTGCCTTTGAGATAGGCAGTGACTAACCCTCTTGCAGTAAACTAAGGGGGCAGGTATGATACTCTGTGCCTCAAGGGAACCCCCTGGATCCCCATGTTCATCCTTATAATATGGTTGTGTGGTATCCAATTCAAAGTTTGTCATGTCGGGTGTCTTCAGAAGGCTCATGATGCACTGAGCATTGTTGTTACAGTGATGGTATAGTAAGGTTATAGGTTATAATTTCATGTGTACAGTTATGAGGCTGAAAATGTGTCCTCATAGCTTATTTAAAGCCCAGACAAAAACTCTGCAAGAGCAAAGGGGCAGTTCACACCTCATCAGGGCATGTATGAGACTAACCCAGCCCAGCGTCAGGAACAAAGGACACTGGCCTAGGCAGCAACAAAGGATCGGTTGGACTCTTGAGTGAGTCACCCCCCTTCCTTTGATTAGATTGGGACTGCGATGAGGTGCTGCTCACCTGACTCTGAAAGGGGGGAAGGGGGGCAAAGCCAAGAGGGAAGAAAGAACATGATAAAAGGGAGAGATATTTGCCAGACTCTTCCTCTGTCTTCCTCCTCCATCTACAGACACCACCACCAAGAGACTGAAGCGCTGATCAAAGGGGAGAGCCTGGCTGAAGGGCAACCAGCCAGCCTGTGGTGAGAAGCATCTAAGTTTGTAAGGACATTGAAAGTGTTAAGATCAGCTTAGAATGTGTTTTGCTTTTATTTCGTTTGAGGAAATCTGACTTGTTGTGCTTTGACTTATCATCACTTAAAATCTATCTTTGTGTAAATAAAATTGTTAGTTTATTCTACCTGAAGCTGTGTGTTTGGTCTGAAGTGTGTCAGAGACTCCCCTTGGGATAACAAGGCTGGTACATATCAATTTCTTTGTTAAACTGACAAACTCATATAAGCTTACAGCGTCCAGCGGGCATAACTGGACACTGCAAGATGGAGGTTCCTAGGGTTGTGTCTGGGGCCAGAGATATTGGTTAGTGTCATTCAGTTGCATGATCCAAGGAGCAGCTTACATGGCAGAGGCTGTGATTGAACAGCCCAGGAGTGGGGTTCTCACAGCAGAGCAGGGTAAGGCTGGCTCCCCAAATCAAGGATTGGAGTGACCTAGCAGATCACTGGGCCAGATAACACTAGGGGAAGGTCACAGGGCCCCCTTAGCCTGAGGCCCTGGGCTGCAGCCCCTAAAGCCCCTGCATTAATCTGGCCCTGCATGCCTCCCCCCGGCATCGCCTCTGGGAGAGGGAGCGGGATTATCTCCCATTAGCCCTGCCCGCCTGGCCCTGCAACGGGAGAGGGAGCAGGATTATCTCCCATTAGCCCTGCCCGGCCGGCCCTGCAACAGGAGAGGGAGCGGGATTATCTCCCATTAGCCCTGCCCGGCCGGCCCTGCAACGGGAGAGGGAGCAGGATTATCTCCCATTAGCCCGGTCCGGCCGGCCCTGCAACGGGAGAGGGAGCAGGATTATCCCTCACTATCCCTGCCCGCCCGGCCCTGCAACGGGAGAGGGATTATCTCCCATTAGCCCTGCCCGCCCGGCCCTGCAACGGGAGAGGGAGCGGGATTATCTCCCATTAGCCCTGCCCGGCCGGCCTTGCAACAGGAGAGGGAGCGGGATTATCTCCCATTAGCCCTGCCCGCCCGACCCTGCAACGGGAGAGGGAGCGGGATTATCTCCCATTAGCCCTGCCCGGCCGGCCCTGCAACGGGAGAGGGAGCGGGATTATCCCTCACTATCCCTGCCCGCCCGGCCCTGCAACGGGAGAGGGAGCAGGATTATCCCTCACTATCCCTGCCCGCCCGGCCCTGCAACGGGAGAGGGATTATCTCCCATTAGCCCTGCCCGCCCGGCCCTGCAACGGGAGAGGGAGCGGGATTATCCCTCATTAGCCCTGCCCGGCTGGCCCTGCAACGGGAGAGGGAGCGGGATTATCTCCCATTAGCCCTGTCCGCCCGACCCTGCAACGGGAGAGGGAGCGGGATTATCTCCCATTAGCCCTGCCCGGCCGGCCCAGCAATAGGAGAGGGAAATGGATCTTACCCCCATGAGCTCTGGCCAGCAGGGCCAGCGACGGGAGAGGGAGCTGGGTCTTACCCCCATTAGCTCTGCACATAGGGTGACCAGGTGTCCGGTTTTGGACCCGAACACCCGGTTGAAAAGGGACCCTGTCGGCTCCAGGGTTAAAAGTCTGGTCGGTGGTGCTGCGGCGCTCAGGTAGGCTAGTCCCTGTTAGAAACCTTATTCCTTCACTGTCCCACTTCCCTGGTCCTTCTCGCACAAACAGAGAGCAACAATACCGGCAATCCGAAAGGGGCAAACAATTCCATGTTCATTGGGGTGAACTTCCAGCAAGCTTCAGTCCAAGTTCCTTTTTCCTTATTGTCGAATCCCAATTTACTTCCTGTTTGCCCCTAATTTATATAGTAATAGTCTCAGCTATACCTTAACCAATCATTCTACTGAAATTTAACTAACCAGTCCTAACATTGTAACATAATTTTCTAACCCATTATATCCCACTACCCTAATTAACTTACACCTGGCAACATTAATTCTACAGCCGACAGAAACAATTCGAGACTCAGACAGATTAACAATAGAAAAGTGGGGGCCATAAAGATAAAACAGAGAGAAATGAGGGTTTCACAACCACAGCCATTGAGAAGTGATTTCTTGCCAGACAGGCTGCTCTCAAACTAAGTTTTCTTTAACCATCTTAAGATCTGTTTCTTTATTTGGTGGTGATGGGCACTATCGGGACAGGATCGTCTTCCCAACAGCCCAATAGCACCTGATTTCGATGTGAGGATGTGACCAGAGGCTTCCCAGCTTATGGCTGCCCCTGGTGCTTAGCCAAAGAACAGGGCCTCAGACTGTCACAGGGAGAGAGGCCCTGACACAGATTCTTTCTTTTATAGCCCTATAAGTAGCTAAGTGATAAATAGACACCGACATTCTTAAAGCATAGGCCTTTGCCGGCAGGCCTGCCTAGCTGTACCCTAACCGTCCCGGCACCATGCTGCGCCCCGGAACCGGCCAGCTGCTACAGCGCCAAGCTTGGGGAGGCCATGGGGCTCCATGTGCTGCTCCCGCCCCGAGCAACAGCTCCACACCCCCATTGGCTGGCAGCCACAGCCAATGGGAGCTGCGGGGGCAGTGTCTGTGGGTGAGAGTAGCGTGCAGAGCCTCCTGGTCCCCTTGCTGACCAGGAGCCACCCGAGGTAAGGCCACGCCCCAACCTGGAGAGCCAACCCTCTGCCCCACCCGGAGCCCCCCCAACCCGGAGCCCCCTCCTGCACCCAAACCCTCTGCCCCCCCTGCCCCCTCCTGCGCCCAAACCCTCTGCCCCCCATCCGGAGCCCCCTCCTGCGCCCAAACCCTCTGCCCCAGCCCTGAGCCCCCCCAACCCGGAGCCCCCTCCTGCGCCCAAACCCTCTGCCCCCCATCCGGAGCCCCCTCCTGCGCCCAAACCCTCTGCCCCAGACCTGAGCCCCCCCAACCCGGAGCCCCCTCCTGCGCCCAAACCCTCTGCCCCCCATCCGGAGCCCCCTCCTGCGCCCAAACCCTCTGCCCCAGCCCTGAGTCCCCCCAACCCGGAGCCCCCTCCTGCGCCCAAACCCTCTGCCCCCCATCCGGAGCCCCCTCCTGCGCCCAAACCCTCTGCCCCAGCCCTGAGCCCCCCCCCCCCGGAGCCCCCTCCTGCGCCCAAACCCTCTGCCCCCCATCCGGAGCCCCCTCCTGCGCCCAAACCCTCTGCCCCAGCCCTGAGCCCCCCCAACCCGGAGCCCCCTCCTGCGCCCAAACCCTCTGCCCCCCATCCGGAGCCCCCTCCTGCGCCCAAACCCTCTGCCCCAGCCCTGAGTCCCCCCAACCCGGAGCCCCCTCCTGCGCCCAAACCCTCTGCCCCAGCCCGGAGGCCCCTTCGCAACTCTGAACCCCTCTGCCAGCCTGGAGCCCCCTCCTGCACCCAAACGCCTCATCCCCGATCCCACCCCAGATCCTGCACCCTCAGACGGAGCCCTCACACCCCCCTGAATCCCAAGCCCCTGCCACAGCCCAGAACCCCCTCCCACATCCTGAACCCCCTGCCAAAGCCTAGAGCCCCCTCCTGCACCCCAAGCCCCTCATCCCCAGCCACACCCCAGAGCCCAGCCCCCCAGTCAGCGGCCTCAGCCCCTCCCACACTCCAATCCCCTGCTGCAGCTCAGAGCCCTCTCCCGCACCCTGAACCCCTCATTTCTGGCCCCAGCCTGGAGCCCGCACCCCCAGTTACAGCCCTCATGCCCTCCCCGCACCTCAAGACCCTGTCCCAGCCCAGTGAAATTGAGTGAGGGTGGGGGAGAGGGAGCCACCGAGGGAGGTGGAATGTAGTGAGTGGGGCTGGGCAGAGCCTCGGGGAAGGGATGGGGCTAGGGTGTTCCCTTTTGTGGGATTAGAAAATTGGCAACCTACCTGCCCAGCTGGTCCAGTGACAGGAGATGGAGCTGGTTTCCACCCCATTAGCCCTGCCCTGCGGGACAGTGACTGGAGAAAGAGCTGGATTCTACCCCCATTAGCCCTGCCTGGCCAGCCCAGCCCAGGAACGGGAGAGGGAACTGGATCTTACACCTATGAGCCCTCGCCAGCTGGCCCAGTGACAAGAGAGGGACTTGGGTCTTACACCCATTAGTCCTGCCCAGCCGGCCCAGTGACGGGAGAGGGGGCTGGATTCCACCCCCATTAGCCACACTTGGCTGGCCCAGCGATGGGATAGGGCTGGATTCCACCCCCATTAGCCACACTTGGCTGGCCCAGCGATGGGATAGGGCTGGATTCCACCCCCATTAGCCACACTTGGCTGGCCCAGCGATGGGATAGGGCTGGATTCCACCCCCATTAGCCACACTTGGCTGGCCCAGCGACAAAGAGGTATGCAAGATGTCATAAACAGATAATTAAGGGTTAAGGTCTCTTTTACCTGTAAAGGGTTAACATGCAGTACCTGATGACCACCTGACCAAAGGACCAATCAGAGACAAGATAATTTCAAATCTCTGTGGAGGGAAGCCTTTGTCTGTGTTCTTTGTGTAAGTGTTCGTGTTCTCTTTTTGGATCTAAGAGAGGCCAGTTATGTCTCCAAGTTCTCCTGGAGTAGTTCCTACTATTCAATAGTGAGTATTAATTAGAAAGGCGGATTAGTCTTATAAATTGATTTCTACATTTGCAATTGTGTGTTTGCTGAAGGAAATTCTTTATTCCTGTTTGCTGTTACTTGCTTTTACTGAGAAAGAAAGGAGGGGGGATTCTCTCCAGAGATTGATAAGTTTAGACCCTGTATATTGTTCCATCTTGGTTACAGAGACAGTGACTTTCTTTTATTCTTTAATAAATCTTTTCTGTAAAGGACTTGGTTAATCTTTCCTTGGGTGGATTCTCAGGGAAAGGAGAGGAGGGAGGTATCCCTCTATAATTGGATTCCGGTATCTCTCCTAGGAAAAGGGAGGGGGAAGGAAGCAGGGGGGAATGGTTTATTTCTCCTGGGTGTAAGAACTCCATGGATTTGGGGCTCTTGGGATCCCCAAGGATTTTGGGGAAGGACTGTGTCCCAATACACGTACCTTATTGGGTGGTGGCAGCTTTTACCAGATCTAAACTAGGATTTTTAGTTTAGAGGGAAACCAATGCAGGTCCCCATTTTGGAACCCAACAGCTCTAAGTGGGGGTGAGACCTATGCCACAGGATCTGTTCCTTCTTGTGTATCATAAGAGAGTTGCTTCCTGAACTCCAGTCAGTGAGAGTCCAGTGGAGGCAGAAAGACGTGCACCATTGTTCCTGAAGGCGCACTCTGCCTGCAGCACCTTTGTTACTGGGGCGCTAGCCAGCTCAGCACTGTGAGCCCTGGGGGGTTGAAAAGCTCCCAGTATGCTGATGAAGGGAATGGGTCAGAGCCAGAGATGGTACATGGCACTCTCCAGAGTAGCACTGGGCTAGGGTCACCTGCCAAGAGCTCCTCCTATGCCCTTGCCCAGTCATTGTTTTTCCATACAGCAGCACAAGGGCCCTTGGCTTTGTCAGCAGGAATTGACTCAAGCCCCTCAAAGAGCAGCTGCTCGGAGACTCCTAAAGAATGAAAAGAGGGTGATGTAATTAATACCAACCAACATGGTTTTATGGAAAATCGCTCCTGTCATACTAACTTGATTTCTGTTTTTGATGAGATTGCAAATTTGGTTGGTAGAGACTGAGACCTCCATCGGCATTTGACTTGGCACCAGATGGCATTTTGACTAAAAAACTAGCAAGATATAAAATTAATATGGTGCAAATTAAATGGATTAAAATCATCACTGCTAAAGTTTGCAGATGACACAACACTTGGGGGGATGGTAAATAACGAGGAGGACAGGGCACTGATTCAGAGCAATCTGGATCACATGGACACTAGCAAACAATGTGTTTTCATAGGACTAAATGCACATCTAGGAACAAAGCCTGCAGGCCACCCTTACCGCCTTGGGAAGCAGGGACTCTGAAAAAGACTTGGGAGTCATGGTGGATACTCAACTGACCATGAGCTCCCAATGCGATGCTGTGGCCAAAAGAGCTAATGGGATCCTGGGATGCATAAACAGGGGAATCTTGAGTAGGAACAGAGAGATTATGTTACCTCTGTATTAGGCACTGATACTCAGATACCGTGTCCAGTTCGGTGCCCACAATTCAAGAAAGACATTGATAAATTGCAGAGGGTTCAGAGAAGAGCCAGAGAATGACTGAAGGATTAGAAAACCTGCCTTCTAGTGAGAGAATTAATGAGCTCAACCTCGTTTAGTTTAACAGAGAAGGTTAAGGGATGACTTGATTATAATCCATAAGCGTTTTCATGGGGAACAAATACTTAGCAGTGGGATCTTCAGTCTAGCAGAGGAAGGTCTAACACAATCCAATGGCTGGAAGGTGGAACTAGACCAGCGGTTCTCAAACTGTGGGTTGGGAGCCCATTTTAATGGGGTTACCAGGGCTGGCGTTAGACTTGCTGGAGCCCAGGGCCGAAGCCTGAGCTCCACCCCTACCACCTGGGGCCAAAGCCGAAGCCCAAAGGCTTCAGTCCTGAGTGGTGGGGCCCAGGTTACAGGCCCCCCCCCATCTTGGGCTGAAGCCTTTGGGCGTTGGCTCCCCTGGGGGCTAGGCTTCGGCAGGGTCAAGCTTTGGTCCTCCCTCCTGGGGGCGCATAGTCATTGGTGTTGTCAGAAGGGGGCCATGGGGCAATGAAGTTTGAGACCCCCCCAGAAGTAGACAGATTCAGACTGGAAATGAGATGTACGTTTTTACCAGTGAAGAGTAATTGACCATTGGAACAATTCACCAAGGGCTGGGGTGGATTCTCCATCCCTAGCAATTTTTGACTCAAGATGGGCTGGTTTTCTAAAAGACCTGCTCTAGGGGCAGGGCTCTGGCCTGTGCTGCACAGGGGGTCACACCAGAGGTCACCGTGGTCCCTTCTGGCTTTGGGATCGATGACTCCACCTGTGCTACTCAGACCTCAGTGGCTCAGGAGCCAAATTAGCGCTCGACAGTGCCCAGAAGAGCCACAGTCGTGTGACTCTATTGTCTCAGTTACTGTTGTTTTCTATTATTCTCACAGCAAAATGAATCTATTTCTCTATGTTAAGTTCTCCTCACACCTTCTAAGGGCCATCTTAATTATCACTTCAAAAAGTTTTTTTTCTCCTGCTGATGATAGCTCATCTCAATTGATTAGACTCTTCCTGTTGGTACGGCTACTTCCACCTTTTCATGTTCTCTGTATGTATAACTATCTCCTGTCTGTGTGTTCCATTCTATGCATCTGAAGAAGTGAGCTGTAGCCCACAAAAGCTTATGCTGAAATAAATTTGTTAGTCTCTAAGGGGCCACAAGTACTCCTGTTCTTTTAGCAAAATGACTGACTGTCTGCATGGGGGATGGGAGAGCAGGGGGTGACTTTAGGTGCGGGACAGGACCTGAGCCTGTACCCTGAGCCAGGAGGGGTTGGGGGAGAGAAGGAGGGAGAGAGCCTGCTGGAGGGGTCTTTGGTTTCAGATTTGGGCTGGCTGGGAAGAGGCAGGGAACCCAAGTCTGGGGTCTAAGATCCTTGCCCCCCTGAGGGATCTGGCTGAGGGGTCCTGGTTGTACCTACAAGCCCTGCTTGGGACCGTGTTCCTGTTGTCTAATAAACCTTCTGTGTTACTGGCTGGCTGAGAGTCCCGGTGAATCGCAGGGCCCTGACTCCCCCACACTCCGTGACACTGGCCAAGCATTATTTATCAACTGCAGTTGGTTAATTACGTAGTAAAAGCATCCTGATTGATTACTAACTTAGACTGGTTGATAATTAAATCACCCAGCATTTTAAAGTCCCATGCTGCAAGGAGCCTTGAATCGCTGTTTGCAGCTCGTGAGCCTCAGTCGGAGCCTCGCTGCTCTACGGCCTGGCCAGGCACTCCTGCGCTGCGGCCCCAGCACTATGCACGCCAGCTATGGGTCGGGATTGCAGAAATCCTACCATCCTTGCCTGGTCCCTGCCCCTTCCCGTCCCTGAGGCCCCGCTCTCCGCTCACTCCATTCCCCCGTCCCTCTGTTGCTGGCTCTCCCCCAGCCTCGCTGGCCCCATGTGGAATGGGCACATTACATGGCAGGTACCTGCAGCAGGAGGCAGCAGGGGCTCAGGTGCTGCAGGCAGGCAGTGGAGCTGGAGAAATGGGATGAGTCCCAGGCAGGTGCAGTGAGGAACTGGGTGGGGCAGATCCCCAGGTGGGCAGGGAGGCAGTGAGGATCCCCGGGGGGTGGGAGGCCGTAAGGATCCTGGGGAGGCAGGGCAGAACCATGGGGGGCAGGGGGGGAAGCCGGATCCCTGTGCGGGGCAGATCGCTGGGGTGGAGCCCCACCTCTGGGTCTGGAGAAGCAGCACGGAAGGAGCAGGAGGCCGCAGTGGTTTAGAAGTCATTGTTTATTAGTCGTTTGGAAGCAGTTACTTTCCCTCTTTATAACATGTCCCACCCGAGCTATACCAAGTGAGTAACATGGAGAGGGGCGAGTCCTTCTGGCCCACGGCTCTCAGGAACACACGGGCATCCAGGGCAAGAGGAAGGGCAGGTCCCAGCGGGGCCTCGGAGACACGGCAGGGCTGGGCTGGCGCTGGCTGCCCGTACAGTACTGCTGAGTGAGGGCGGGCGCATGGCTAATCCCATCAGTGTTAGTGACTTGGCTCTGCTGATAGTGCCAGCCCCTCCCCACGCACCGGGAGGGCCGTGTCCTCCAGCGCGAGGACAGATCAGCCAATCAGATGGCCCTGCTGCAAAGAACTCTGGGTGAATTTAACCCACCCACGAGCCCCTACTGGCCCCACTGGCATGAGTGTCTGAGCAGGAGGCATTCCCCTGCCCGCCTGCATGGAGCCCACAAACCCCATCCCGTGGCACCCTGCAGCGTGGGCCCTGGGGCGGGCAGGCACGGATGGGGCTGACAGACACAAGGATGGGGGATCAAGGCTGGCTAGCTGCTAAGCAGTCCCTGGCACGTGGCACGAATGCCAGCTGGACGGAGTCTTGGGAGCAGCTAGGATGTGCTGGAGCCGGGCGCTGCTGATGGGCCATTCGCCCATGTGCTGGCGGCAGGTGGAGCCCAGCCCCTCGCTGGTCTCTTGGAAACCAGCCCCCATCTCCTCCCCGCCAGGGCCCCTGGGGAGGGGCCCTGCCCAGAGAAGCCCCTGCCCCATGGAGGCCTGCCCGGCTCTCCCCGCAGGGAGCTTTAGCACCAGTGGGAATGGCGTTTCCCGCAGTTTGTTCTGTGCTTCCCGCTGGAGAGAGGGCGGGGACCCCCGGGCCGGAGTGAAGGGGGCATCAGGGGCTGTGAAATTCCCTCCGGGGGGCCGGCGGGGGGAGCGGGGGAGGGGGGCGGGATCACTGCTTTACTCAGGGTTTACATTCTAGACCATGCAGTAGCACCAAAGTTCATGAGGTTAATGGTAGCAGCCTGGCTGGGTTACTTCCGCTTCCTGCCACAGTACTTCCCCTGCGCACAGCCCACGCCACCTGGCCGGGGACAAAGGAGGTGTCAGTCTCAGCACTGCGAGCCCCTGGGCTCCCCCCAGACAGGGACAGTGGCATGCGGTTCGCCAGGCTGCCACCAGCAGGCCCCCTGCTGCCAGCTGGGCCGCGCGGTGTGATGTGCCCCAGGCCTGGCACAACGCTGTGGGGGGCATGGGCTCACCCCAGGCTGACACACGTGCTGCTGTGTGAGGCAGCGAACATGAGGCCGGGCAGGCAGCAACATGCTACGAATGAAGGGCTTGTCGCTGGGCCAATGCCGCCCTGTGGGCACAGCTGCAATGTGGGGAGACAAAGGCTGCTCCCAACGTGGGAGTGGCTGGGTGCGCCCCTGGCAGTGGGGCATGCTGAACCAAGCGCCAAGGCTATGGCCAGGTGGGCACAGCAGCCGAGCCTGAACATGGGCAGCATGGGCACCTCGGCTGGCACCTGGAGCGGCCAGCGCAGCAGAACCAGGCTGCACGAAATGACGAGGCCGGGGGAGCCCCAAGATGAGGAGTCACGAGGCTTCTTCCTTCCAAGTGCAAAGAGGCAGTGGGGCTTTCCCATCCTGCTCCCCGGGGTGTGCCTTGCCCTGTCTGGCACAGTCCCTGTGCAGGGCACCTACCTCTGTATCCCAGGGCTCCCAGGGCCCCACCATAGGTCTTGAGAGGTTTTCCTGTGGAGAGGCAGAGAAAACAACCCGTCAGCACAGGCCCAAGGAGTACGCAGCCCGTCCATAGGCAGCAGGGAGCATGGGCCACCGGTTCCCCGCTCTCCGAGCCAGCCACAGTCCCTGGGAGTCTGAGGATGGGCGGTGGGCCTCATGGGCCCCCTCTCCCCAGCCCCTCTCCCCAGGGGCACTTTGTGGGAGCAGCAGGGGCTGTTGGCAGCTCATCCAGGATGCCAGTTCCCAAAGGCAGCAGAGAGCGGCTCCCCACCCCGAAGCCATCGACCCCTATCGACCAGCAGAGCAGTGACGCGGCTCAGCAAAGTGATCAACCCCCTTTGCTCCAGGGCCTGGCTGCAGCTGCAGTGCACAGAGAGGTGCCCGCCCCTGCTGTGGGCAACAGGCTGGGTGCAGGGCCCACCTCGCAGGCAAGCTAAGGCAGGGTTCCTGGCTGCAGAGGGCACCCTTGCTCAGGTGGGAGAAGGCGGGGATAGGGGTAGGGGTAGGGGGGCCCAGCACTGGAGCCTGGCTTGCCCACGGGAAGTGCTGTGTGCTAGTGACGGGCCCACTGCCTCCACAAAGCAGGGGAGTCTGGGCCTGCCGGAGCCACCCCACCTGGCTGCTGTGGGGGTGCTGCTGAGGAGGGCGGATTTGGGAGCTAAGGCACTGCATGGGCACTCAGGAGATGAGGACTCCCTTCCCTGGCACTGCCACCAGGGCAGTTCACTCTGGGCCTAGGTTTCCAATGGGCGCATGCGGCCCTTGGGGAATCTGGCCCCACGGCTGCGGAGCGCTGGGGAATCCAGGCTTTGGGAAGGGGCTGCAGGGTCCCCATGTATAACGCGAGCAGAGGCCCAGCCTGTGTCTGCTGGTTTGGGCTGCATGCGCCTGGGGCAGGGCCAGGCTGGCGCGGGGACCTGTCTCGGGTCCATGTCCCAGGTCCCAGGTACTGTACCTAAGGAATCGGGAATGGGCTGCTCTTACCCCATCCCCCGTTACCCTGGGGCAGCCCCGGAGAAGGTGAGACCTGAGCAGAAACCACTGTGCTGCAATGAGCCCTCGGGGAGAGCAAATGGCTCTGCGCTCACAGGCCGCACACCCATCCCAGGCACGGTGCCCACCCCCTCACACTGGCGGCTGCCTGGTATCGTCCTCAGGAGCTGGGGAGAGCAGGCTCTGGGCCCCCCAGCCACACTGGGCTTCCCCAGGGAGAGGGGCTGGTTCTCCGGGCATCAGTGAGTCCTGCCTAGCCCAGCCCTGGCTGGCATGGGCACCCACTCACCACCGTATCCCAGCTGGCCAGCGAGTCCACCTGGAAGAAAGCAGAGTCCTCAGTGCCAGCCCTGTCGGTACCCCCTCCTTATGTTCTTATGTTTACACCGCTGCGCTGAACTGGGGCCTCTCGCAGGGGACCTGGCACCATCCCCCGAGGGCTGCCCCAGCCCCACGGGCTCAATAAGCCTCCCAGGCAGACCGAATGTATTCGGCACGGACCAGGGCCCAGCCAGTGGACACAGCCCTCTGGGCCTAGGCCCCAGTCCTAGGCCCATCTCCCTGGGCACAGGCCTCCCTCCTGGGCCGCAGCCAGTGGACACAGCCCCCTGGGCACGGGCCCTGCCCGGCGACATGGGCCTGGCCGCAGCACAGTGCGGCAGAGCTATGCTGGGAGCCCAGGTGTGGCCAAGAGGCCCATGCAGGGGGATGGGGCCCTAGCCGGGGCTCAGGCCCGACTGCTAGGAGACAGGAACTGAGCTGACAAACATACCTGGGTAAATGGGAGACAAACCGAAGCCAGGAACTCCAGCCCCTAGAACAAAATGAGAGCGTGTGAAGCTGGGGCGAGCCACTGGCCTGGCTTGCGGAGGGTCGTGCCATGCACCCCACAGCATCCTCTGGGCCTGCAGCTCACAGTAACACCCTTCCCCTGCTGGGGGCTGCCTGGCAGTGCCAGAGGCTGTGCCAGAGGAGACCCAGAGCATGGACTGGCACCACCTTGGGCCGCAGCTCTCCTGGCCCCACCCTGGGCAGGGAGATGAGCCCCCAGGCTCCAGTCCTCGTCTGATCAAGGCTCAGTCCCACCTGAGCAGCAATGGCTGTGAATGTCTGGCCCCATCCCCCCAGGGCACCCAATGGCTGCATGGGGCCCTGCTGGCTCCTGTGCCCTAGAAAGCCCTCCCAGGCCATGGCTGGCTAAAGAGCAGGTCGGTTCCCTGGTGCCCAGGGCACATTGCCCATAGGTCCTGGCAGCTTGTCCGGGGCAGTAGCCTGCCTGGTGTCACGGAGTCACTGGGCGATGCTCTGCAACTACTCCATAGGAAGCCAGTCAGGACTCTGGGGGAGCGCACTGTCTCCAGGGCAAGAAGCTCACGCAGCTTCCACCTTCCTGGGTCTGACCTCGGAGCATTCAGCATCTCCTTCCACACCGTGCGCTTCCTGCAGCGAGTCCGCACAGGCGGGGCTCTGGGGAAGCCAGTGGCCTTGCACCCCAAGTCCACAGTCAGACGTGACTCTCAGCCAGCCAGTAACACAGAAGGTTTATTAAATGACAGGAACACAGTCCAAACCAGAGCTTGTAGGTACAGGAAACAGGTCAGGTCCATCTTGAGGGCAGGGAGGCCAGGCCCTGGGTCTGGGCCTCCCTCTCTTTCCCCAGCCAGCTCCAAACTGAAACTCCCTCCAGCCCCTCCTCTGAGCTTTGTCTCTATCCCCGGGCCAGGAGGCCCCTGATCTCTTTGTTCTTCAACACCTTCAGCTGGCACCTTGCAGGGGAGGGGCCCAGGCCATCAGTTGCCAGGAGACAGGGTGTCGCCATTCTCTGTGTAGACACCATCACGCTGGCCCTCTAAGGCTCTGCAACAATCACACCCCCTTATCCCACCACCTAGATACTTAAGAACTGCACAGGGGAAACTGAGGCACCCACACAGTATTCAGAGAAAACATTAAGAACATTCCCACTTCGTCACACCTGGGTTCGCTCCTCCTGCCAGAACAGCACAGTCCAGCTTCTCCAGCACCCTGCCTGGGGAGCAGCTAAAGAGCAGGGCCATGCCGAAGGCACCACTGGCCCCAGCATCCCAGCCCAGGGAGGCTAAGGCATTTCCTAGGCAATGCCCAGCATAGCCGCAGGCGGGCACAGCATGAGCTCCCCCCAGCCCCATTCACTCACCTGGCTGCAGGCCCCCAACACCGAACCCTACAACAGCAAACACAGTCAGTCAGTAACTGACAGCAGCGCCAGTGTCACAACATCCCTGCCACCTCCCCCCACAGCACCCCCGCTGGGAGAGGCTGGACGGGCATAGCCAGGAGACCCCTCCCCCCCAGCCAGCGCTCCTGCCCCACTCCCCATAGCACCCGGTGCTGGGAGAGGCTGGGCTGGGGTAGCGGGGAGGCCGACCCCGCAGCCACCGCTCCTGCCCCACTCCCCATAGCACCCAGTGCTGGGAGAGGCTGGGCTGGGGTAGCGGGGAGGCCCCCCCCGCAGCCACCGCTCCTGCCCCACTCCCCATAGCACCCGGTGCTGGGAGAGGCTGGGCTGGGGTAGCGGGGAGGCCCCCCCCGCAGCCAGCGCTCCTGCCCCACTCCCCATAGCACCCGGTGCTGGGAGAGGCTGGGCTGGGGTAGCGGGGAGGCCCCCCCCCAGCCACCGCTCCTGCCCCACTCCCCATAGCACCCGGTGCTGGGAGAGGCTGGGCTGGGGTAGCGGGGAGGCCCCCCCCCAGCCACCGCTCCTGCCCCACTCCCCATAGCACCCGGTGCTGGGAGAGGCTGGGCTAGGGTAGCGGGGAGGCCCCCCCCACAGCCAGCGCTCCTGCCCCACTCCCCATAGCACCCGGTGCAGGGAGAGGCTGGGCTGGGGTAGTGGGGAGGCCCCCCCCAGCCAGCGCTCCTGCCCCACTCCCCATAGCACCCGGTGCTGGGAGAGGCTGGGCTGGGGTAGCGGGGAGGCCGCCCCCCAGCCAGCGCTCCTGCCCCACTCCCCATAGCACCCGGTGCTGGGAGAGGCTGGGCTGGGGTAGCGGGGAGGCCGCCCCCCAGCCAGCGCTCCTGCCCCACTCCCCATAGCACCCGGTGCTGGGAGAGGCTGGGCTGGGGTAGCGGGGAGGCCCCCCCCCAGCCAGCGCTCCTGCCCCACTCCCCATAGCACCCGGTGCTGGGAGAGGCTGGGCTGGGGTAGCGGGGAGGCCCCCCCCAGCCAGCGCTCCTGCCCTGTTTCCTACACTGCTGCCTGATGGGAGGCCCTAAGTCTAGAGATGCTGCTCCTGGTGTCCCCCCGCTGCAAAGGGCAGGGCACAGCCAACCCGGAGCCCCCTCCTCAGGTTCATCTCACAGGCCCACGCCCCTCTCCCCAGGACCCTCCCTCCCCAGGGCTGCTCTGCACCAAGAGATGCCAGCGTCTGGAAACGCTCCTCACCGGACTGCGCCACATTGAGATGGGTGGGGGGTCAGCCTAAGCAGCCGGGGGCTCCCTGCAGTCCAGCCACAGCCCAGCTGGGCACAGAGAGAACGTTTCCCCTCGGCTGGGCTGCCCCTCCTGTGTCCACGTTTCACAAGCAGCTGCACAGGGGAGGGCGTGTGCTGGGGAGGCGCGTACCTGGCTGCACCAGCATGGCCACCATGCCCGGGTCCTGAGGGGATGAGCAGGGGGAGGTGCCGTCACCCTGCAGCCTCTGATGGGGAAAGCTGCCTGGACCAGCCAGGTGGGCAACCAGGGATCCATGGACAGAGCCAGACTACAAAGCAGCGTGACAAGGCAGGGCTGGGTGAGGCCGGGTGGGGCAGGGCTGGGCTCACAGCCCCCAGACTGACATGGGGCCCAGTGACAGCTCAGAGGCCCTTAAGTGCAGGCAGCCCAGGTCAAGCTGCTCCCCATGGCCAGGTGAGAGGCGCTGGCAGCTGGGCCAGGGAGAACCCAGTTCCTCATTTATTGCCGTGGCTGCAGACGTGGCATAGGCTGCCTACCTTTGGGGGATGGTAGTAAGGGGAAAGCACATGACAAGACTGTATTTTTAGGGACACACCATTTTTCTGAGCACCACTTGGATTTCTCTCTCAAGTGAACATTTCCACTGCCCTGCCCTCAGGTGTCCAGTGCAGTTACCACCTGTGTCAACGTAACGTTCCAGTGGCCAAGGGATGGCCCTCAAACTACGGGACGGGTGCCCGGCCCATAACCTGCAGGGCAAAGGCTCCCCAAGAAACTCCCTGGAGACACTAACACTGCACTCTCACCAGTGAGCCTGCCCCTACAGCACCCCCTGCTCGGAGCCAGCCAGCGCTCCTGCCCTGCTCCCTACGGTGTCCCCTGCTGGGAGAGGCTGAACCCAGTGGGGCTGGGCCAGTTACATGGCTTGAGAGGTTTGCCACTAGCCTCTGGATACAGAAACCCTGTGGCACAGAACAGGTGGGAAATTCACACCCTCGGCATTCAGCAAACCTTAGCATCCCCCGGCTGGGTGATGGGGGTGGGGGAGCCCCAAGTGGGCACAAGCCTTTGGCTCATGGCTCCATGACAGTGTGGGGGGCCCACGGTGCTGAGAGCTGGATGGATGAGGGCCCTCAGGGCGGCAGTGGAGTCTCCTGGCTCTGAGATGCTAAGAAAGGAACATCCCTTCATTGCCACTGTTTGGGGGCTGCTTTGGATAGGACTGAGGGGCATCGGGGCCGGGGACCCCTTCCCCTGGGACCAAGGCAGGCGACATTCCCCAAGACTAGCATCCTGCTCCGGCACTCCGTAGCCATTCACCCTGCCATCTGGGGGAGGCCATCCCTCGCCACCCCCTGCACCTAGCAGGGGCCACCCAGTCCTGAGGCCAGGAGCTCTAGGAACCTCCTCCCCACAGGGCCGGGCATGGAGCAGGACAGGTGCTCCGGGTAGTGTGCATGAGAAGGCCCTGGGACATTAATGTGAACCTGTGCACCACGCAGACACACACGTACGCATGCACCCCCCCCCCAGGTACACGCACATGTGTACAGTATGCACACGCTCAGCACACGTGTGCGTGCAGGTCTGTCCATGCTAAGCGAAGCACTGCACCAGGCCCTGGAGAGATGTGTGCAGGTCTGGCTGCTCTGGGGGGAACATGGGCACACACTGCCATGTGGGGAGGAACCAGGCCCTACGAGCCTCTAGTGCTGGCTGGCCCCCGGCAGCCCAGCTCCAGTGCTGTGGCCTGCCAAGCAAAGGCTCCATCAGCCACCGGCCAGTGAGAGCAGCTGCTCGCTGCTGGCAGCAGGCGCCCAGGGCCAGGCCCTCTGGGAAGAGCGGAGCCAGTGGCTGGGGCAGCACCCCAGAAGTGTGTGGCCTCCCAGAAGTGAGGAGTGGCCTGTGGAAGCGCCATGCGGGGAAGGGAGAGAGAGGAGGGCAGTGGCCTGTAGGCCGGGCCCCCCCCCACACCCACGTGCTCCCTCTGGCTCCTCTGGACAGAGCCTCTGGCAGGGAAGGGAGCTAGCCAGGCTGCATCCGGCATTAGCCAGGGGCCCAGGAAAGCAACGGCCTGTGGCAAAGGGGTAGGTAATGCGAGCTGGGCCAGGGCCTGGCGACTGGCCTGTAGGGAGAATCCTGCCCCCCGCCCCCGCCTGCAGACACAGTGCTTGCCCCCCAGCACATCACCCCCGCCCCGCACCAGGGCCTCGCCTGCTGTAAGAGCCTTCAGGCCAGTGCCAGCTCTGGCCAGGACGAGGCCTTCTGTGAGCCGGGGTGCAAGGGCGGAGAGGGGAGCAGGTGACAAACCACTGGTGGCCCCTGCCAGTGCCTGCCCTGGGTCTCTCCCAGCCCGCTGGCCCCCAGGGCAGGAGGTGAGACTGACACAAAGACAGCGGGCCAGGGAGGGTGTTCTGGCAAGTGGGACGGGGTGGGAGGGAGCCTGGGCCACGCACTGGGTGAGGCTGGGGAAGGGCTCCTGCATGGAGGGCGCTGGCCCTGGGGTGTCGGTGCCATGTGCTGAGTGAAGGGCTCACAGCCAGAGGGGGGGATGGGCACATTGATCACCCCAGCCATGCCTGGGACAGCTCTGCCCTCGCCACCCTGGGCCTGACTCCTAACCCGGGACTGGCCTGCAGCCAGAGCCACCGCCAGGGAGAGCAGCTCCAGAGGGACCCTTGCTGAAGGGGGAAGGGATGAGTTAAACGCTGCTACTTGCCATCCTGGATGCTGCCTGCAGCCATGAGGGCTGGGCCCCTGCCAGGGCTCTGTGCTCCAGAGGGGAGCTTGGGAGCACGGGCAATCCTGTGCCAGGGGAGAGCACTGGAGTCCTGCAGCACCAGCCCGCCCATCAGCTCTGGGAAGCCTTGCAGAGCCCCTCTCTTCCCCATGCTGACAGCACACGTGGGCAGAGCCCGGGGCAAATCCTGCCTCTCGAGTTCCTGGCCCACAGAGCTCAGCGTCTCTGGTAGCTGCAACCTGGGAGGCCCCCGGTGCCTGTGATCCCAGCCCCAGGGACACAAACGGTTACGCCGGCTGCGGCCGCCTTTCCTAGGCCAGCGCCTCTGTTGGATCACAGGTGAGGCTACTTCCAGAGACCGCCCTGACATTCTCCGCTTCAGCCCAGGGCTGCGGGATTCTGGAGCTGGCAGCCAGTGGGTCCCGGGCAGGGCTCCAGCGACAGGCAACAGGGCGGCCCTGCAAAGTTCCAGCGACAGGCCCTGCTCAGGGTTCCAGCAATGGTGGGGAGAGGGGGACACCCTGAGCGAGCGGCTGGGGTGTCCCCTTTTCTCTTTGGTCACCCTGCAGCTCCCAGCCACTTTGGGGTGGGGGCGAGAGGACCATGGAGCCACAGCAGCAAAACTCACAGACAGGTCACAGCTTCTGTGAAGTTTTGTTTATTGGCTGTCACCTGTCTGTGATTTTTACTAAAAATAACCGTGACAAAATCTTAGCCTTAATCATAGGCCCCAGAACCCCTGGTTCTGAGCCATGCAGTGCGGGCAGCATATTCACCCCTGCATGACCGATCCAGGTGTATCTCCTGGGTCCTTTCACAGGAAACTGGATTGTCACAAGATTTTAAACCTATGGATTCCCAAAGGGTGTGCACACACACACACGCACACACACACAGGGCCGCCCAGAGGATTCCGGGGGCCCGGGGTCTTCGGCGGCGGGGGGCCCTTCCGTTCCGGGACCCGCCGCCGAAGTGCAGCCCAGTCTTCGGCGATAATTCGGCGGAGGGGGGCCCCGCCGCGGGTCTTCGGGGCACTTCGCCGGCGGGTCCCGGAACGGAAGGCCCCCCCGCCGCCGAATTACCGCCGAAGACCGGGCTGCACTTCGGCGGCGGGTCCCGCTCCGTCTTCGATGGTAAATCGCCAGCAGGGGGTCCTTCCGCCCTGGAGCGGAAGGACCCCCCGCCGGCGAAGACCGGGAGCAGAAGAAGCTCCTGCGCCCGGCCCCGCAAGAGTTTTCCGGCCCCCCCGCGGAGCGAGTGAGGGACCCTGCTCCAGGGGCCCCGAAAAACTCTGGTGGGGGCCCCTGTGGGGCTCGGGGCCTGGGGCAAATTGCCCCTCTTGCCCCCCCCTCTGGGCGGCCCTGCACACACACACATGGACATGACTTGCACACACACATATGCACACATGTAAGTCACCTGCACACACATGCATGTGCATACATGACCTGCATACGTACATACACAACCTGCATGCACACAGACAGAGACACACACACCCATAACCTTCACGCGCACACACATACACACACACACATATAACCTGCACGCACACACACACACATACACATATAACCTGCGCGCGCATGCACACACACACATATATTACCTGCACACACACACACACACACACATATAACCTATGCGCACACACAGGCACACGTACTAATAAGAGGCACACACAGACACACACACTGCTGTACACACACGGCCTACATCAGTGATCCCGATAAACATGCACTGCAAGATTTAATAAAATAGCACCAGGAAGACAGAGGGAAAATGCTTTAAAAACATAAAATGAACTGGCCTCTTGATAGTGCCATAGTGCTACAGGCCAAGAAGGAGAGCACCTGGTCCCTGCACAGTCCCGGTCCCTGCTCACGCTGAGCCCTGCATGCTCTGAGCCCTGCACGTGCCCGGTCCCTGAACGGTCCCGGTCCCTGCACATGCTGAGCCCTGCATGCTCTGAGCCCTGCACGCGCCCGGTCCCTGCATACGCTGAGCCCTGCACGCGCTGAGCCCTGCACGGTCCCAGTCCCGGCACGGTCCCGGTCCCTGCATGCATCTGGTCCTGCACGTTCCCGATCCCTGCACACCTGCCAGGTAAGTTCTTTTTGTGAGGCAGAGCAGTGAGGGGCTCAGGGATTTCTTCCTGCTTGCTGTGGACACTGCAAGCTTTGGCCCGTCTGCCTTGGTTTCGTGGCCACAGATCATAGAATCTCAGGGTTGGAAGGGACCTCAGGAGGTCATCTAGTCCAACCCCCATTACAGATCATAGTCTGTAATGCTCAGTTTGACCCCAAATGCCTTCTGCCATTTTTCCTTAATGCAAGGCAGAGAATTCACAGGCCTGAACTCACAAAACAATACAGCTCTGCTCCGACATGCACATTTGGGGCTGAACAGTGAGAACCTGCCTAGCTAAACTCAGAAGTGGGGCTGGGACAGATTCCGGCCAAAGGAAAGAACAAAGCCTGCTCTGGAGTGCTAGCTGGAGAGGAAATCCACAGCCTCTCCTGCCCTGTAGGAGTGCTGTAGGAGGGAAGTGGAAGCACTGGCTCTGTGGCACTCAAAGCCGTGTCTAGTAGGCAGCAGGTTTAAAGCAAACAGACGGAAGCACTTCTTCATACAACGCACAGTCAACCTACAGAACTCCTTGCCAGGGGATTTATCAAGGCCAAAAGTATAACTGGGTTCAGACAAGAATTAGATCAGTTCCTGGGGACATGTCCACCAATGCTATTAGCCAAGAGGCCAGGCAGCCTCTGACTGCCAGATGCTTTGAATGGATGACAGGGGATGGATCCCTCAGTAAATTGCCCTGTTCTGTTCATTCCCTTTGAAGCACCTGGCATTGGCTGCTGTCGGAAGACAGGATATTGGGCTGGATGGATCTTTGGTCTGACCCAGTGTGGCCGTTCTGATGTTATGTCTGCCCTGTTCCCCTCAGTAGAAGAGGGGTGTGGGACAGCGCAGGAGTAGTGGCTATGGGGAAGCTGCCTTTGCTGGATCCAGCCTAGCTCCCCAGAGGGGCAGTGCAGGGCAGGAGAGGGGCAGAGTTTCACAGCCAAGGCCGGTGGGTGGAGACAGGGTCCCCAGGATGGATGTTGGCGGCTCCGGCAGGAAGTTACTGTCAGTCTGGAGAGACAGGGGGCTGGCTCCGGCTGTCTGCGCTGAGCGACAGGACAGCTCCTCAGAAGGCACAGGGGAACAGTGGGCAGGATGGGCCACAGTGGGTGGAGGGCAGAGAAGAGCCATTGGCTGGGCCAAGGTGGGGAGGTGCCTACCGTACTTTGGAGGCTTGGCGCCCGGCTGCACGCCCAGCTGGGGAATCCCTGCAGGGGGAGAAGAACGTTGCAGTTAGAGTCAGGAGCCACATGGCGCCCGGTGCCCGCCCATCGCCAACCCACCTTACTTGGCTTCAGGGGACAGATGGCGCATGGGTGACTGTTCTGCCCTTCCCAAGCAGAGGCACCTGCTACTGCTCACAGCAGGGCCCAACCCTCCTGGTGCTCTGATGCCAGAGCTGCCCCAGTGCCCAGGAGATACCCTCTGAGGGGCATCCCATTGTGCTGTGGGAGGAGTCCATGGAACCAGCACCACTGAGTGACAGGATATACACTTACCTACTCCAGGTATAATGCCCGTGCCTGGCACTCTTCCTGCACCAGGCACAAAGACTGGCACTCCCCCAGCGCCCGGCGTTACAACTGGCAGCCCGCCAGCCCCCGGCGTTGCGACTGGCAGCCCGCCGGCCCCAGGCACTAAGCCTGGCACCCCGCCGACTCCAGGTGCGACGCCAGCACCTGTGGAGAGGGACGGGGGTTAAGGCCAGAAGCGCAGGCTGAGGTGGAAGGGGACACGAGGTGCCTGTGTGGGCTCAGTGTGAGCATTTCTGGGCTGGGTCTCCATGCCTGTGACATGGGCCCATTCACTGGGCCAGACCTGTAGCCATTTGCATTCCTCGCACTCGCTCCGCATAGGGGTGGGGGGTGGTGATGGGCAGCCAGGTGGAGGGCTGGAGGGAAGGGGGAGAGGGTTGGGCTGGAGGGTGAGGGCTTGAGGGAATTGGGGAGGGTCGGGGCTGGAGAGAAGGGGGGGTCAGGGCTGGAGGGGGAGGGATGGAGGGAAGGGGGAGGGTCGGGGCTGAAGGGGGAGGGCTAAAGGGAAGGGGGAGGGTCGGGGCTGGAGAGAAGGGGGGATCAGGGCTGGAGGGGGAGGGCTGAAGGGAAGGGGGAGGGTCGGGGCTGGAGGGGGAGGGCTGGAGGGAGGGGGTGGGTCGGGGGGGAAGGGGGAGGGCGGGAGGGAAGAGGGAGGGTCGTGGGTGGAGGGGAGGGCTGGCGGGAGGGGGAGGGTCGGGGCTGGAGGGGGAGGGTTGGAGGGAAGCGGGGAGGGTCGGGGCTGGAGGGGGAGGGTTGGAGGGAAGCGGGGAGGGTCGGGGCTGGAGCAGGAGGGCTGAAGGGAAGGGGGAGGGTCGGGGCTGGAGGGGGAGGGCTGGAGGGAGGGGGAGGGTCGGGGCTGAAGGGGGAGGGCTGGAGGGAAGAGGGAGGGTCGGGGCTGGAGGGGGAGGGCTGGCGGGAGGGGGAGGGTCGGGGCTGGAGGGGGAGGGTTGGAAGGAAGTGGGGAGGGTCGGGGCTGGAGGGGGAGGGTTGGAGGGAAGCGGGGAGAGTCGGGGCTGGAGGGGGAGGATTGGCGGGAGGGGGAGGGTCGGGGCTGGAGTGGGAGGGTTGGAGGGAAGCGGGGAGGGTCGGGGCTGGAGGGGGAGGGTTGGAGGGAAGTGGGGAGGGTCGGGGCTGGAGGGGGAGGGTTGGAGGGAAGGGGCGAGGGTCGGGGCTGGAGGGAAGTGGGGAGGGTCGGGGCTGGAGGGGGAGATTTGGAGGGAAGTGGGGAGGGTCGGGGCTGGAGGGGGAGGGGTGGCGGGAGGGGGAGGGTCGGGGCTGGAGGGGGAGGGTTGGAGGGAAGCGGGGAGGGTCGGGGCTGGAGGGGGAGGGCTGGAGGGAAGTGGGGAGGGTCGGGGCTGGAGGGGGAGTGGTGGCGGGAGGGGGAGGGTCGGGGCTGGAGGGGGAGGGTTGGAGGGAAGCGGGGAGGGTCGGGGCTGGAGGGGGAGGGTTGGCGGGAGGGGGAGGGTCGGGGCTGGAGGGGGAGCGTTGGAGGGAAGCGGGGAGGGTCGGGGCTCGGGGTAGCGTTGGAGGGAAGCGGGGAGGGTCGGGGCTGGAGGGGGAGGGTTGGAGGGAAGGGGGAGGGTCAGGGCTGGAGGGGGAGGGTTGGAGGGAAGTGGGGAGGGTCGGGGCTGGAGGGGGAGATTTGGAGGGAAGTGGGGAGGGTCGGGGCTGGGGGGGAGCGTTGGAGGGAAGCGGGGAGGGTCGGGGCTGGAGGGGGAGGGTTGGAGGGAAGGGGGAGGGTCGGGGATGGAGGGGAGGGTTGGAGGGAAGCGGGGAGGGTCGGGGCTGGAGGGGGAGGGTTGGAGGGAAGGGGGAGGGTCGGGGCTGGAGGGGGAGATTTGGAGGGAGGGGGAGGGTAAGCGCTGGAGGGGGAGGGTTGGAGGCAAGAGGGGAGGGTCGGGGCTGGAGGGGGAGGGGGGGAGGGTACCGGGGAGGGTCGGGGCTGGAGGGGGAGGGTTGGAGGGAAGCGGGGAGGGTCGGGGCTGCGGAGAGCCAGGGAGGGAAGCGCCGCGCGACCGGGCTGCAGGGGGAGGGATGCAGGGACGCGGGGAGGGTCGGGGCTGGGGGGAGCGTTGGAGGGAAGCGGGGAGGGTCGGGGCTGGAGGGGGAGGGTTGGAGGGAAGCGGGGAGGGTCAGGGCTGGAGGGGGAGGGTTGGAGGGAAGCGGGGAGGGTCGGTGCTGGAGTGGGAGGGTTGGAGGGAAGAGGGGAGGGGCGGGGCTGGAGTGGGAGGGTTGGAGGGAAGCGGGGAGGGTCAGGGCTGGAGGGGGAGGGTTGGAGGGAAGCGGGGAGGGTCGGGGCTGGAGTGGGAGGGTTGGAGGGAAGTGGGGAAGGTCGGGGCTGGAGGGGGAGGGTTGGAGGGAAGCGGGGAGGGTCGGGGCTGGAGGGGGAGGGTTGGAGGGAAGCGGGGAGGGTCAGGGCTGGAGGGGGAGGGCTGGGGAAGCCCCACTCACCGTACTTGGCTGCTTTGGCAGCTGCTTTAGCTGCTGCGGGACTGAGTCCTGGGGAGAGAGCGAGAGGCAGGGATCAGCGTCCTGCCCTGGCGAACAGCCCGGCTCATCCACACTCTCTCCTCTGCCTAGCCAGGCCCACGGGCACCACTGCCCCAGCTCAGCTCTGCCTCTGCTGAACCCTCCTGCTCTTCCCCTGACACCAGTGCAGCCTCCCTCTGCGGCCGGGTCTGCACTGGCACGAGGGACCCAGCCTGCTCGCAGGGGCACAGCAGCCTGTGTCTGTCTGATCCATCCCTGCGCAGGCTCAGCTCACACGGGGGCACCAGCGCTGCCGCTGCCCAGGGAGCTGGGCCAGTGGGATCAATGGCTCATCCTGTGGGGGCTGGGAGGACGCTGACTCTGGGCTGCTCAGACACCAGCACAGCCTGGCACTGCTGCCTGCCTGTGACACGGCCAACTCCACCAGCTCCCATTTGATTACGGGCAGGTCCCAAGCCCGTGCCAGAACCGCAGTCAGCAATGAGCATTTGGCAGAGCTGGGGTGCTGTATCCAGATCCCGGTCTGAGAGTGGGAGAATGGCAGGACTCCACCCCAGCCAGGGAGGGGCCACTCAGAGAGACCAGCAAGGGGGCAGGGGTGCACTCAGCCACATCACTGTCCAACCCTATCGTATGGTACCAGGGAGTCCAACACACTCATCTGCTACTGGAACAGAATGAGATTATCTCCAACTCTGCCAGCACCTGGGATGCCTCCGACTCCACCGGGCACCAGGCCTCCAACTCCACCGGGCACCAGGCCTCCGACTCCACCGGGCACCAGACCTCCGACTCCACCGGGCACCAGGCCTCCGACTCCACCGGGCACCAGGCCTCCGACCCCGCCAGCTCCTGCAGAAAGTTAGATATGTGAAATGCAGCCGTGGTCTGGGAATGCAGGGTCTATAAAGGTATGGAAGATGGCACAGACTGAGGTAGGTAGAAAGTGTGGGGCCTTCAAATAGCATGCAGGTGGATTGTAACGGAGAGCAGTGCTCAGATTGCAAAACACTGGGTGCAGTGTAAGAACCGATTAAGAGAGAGAGAAATCTGTATGGAGGTGGACGGATAGTGGGTGGGTCTGTTTGGGGATGGCTGGATGGACAGTGGGTAGGTCTGTTTGGGGAAGGGTGGACGGATAGTGGATGGGTCTGTTTGGGGATGGCTGGATGGACAGTGGGTGGGTCTGTTTGGGAACGGGTGGACGGATAGTGGATGGGTCTGTTTGGGGATGGGTGGACGGATAGTGGATGGGTCTGTTTGGGATGGGTGGAGGGATAGTGGATGGGTTTGTTTGGGACGGGTGGATGGAGAGTGGATGGATCTGTCTGAGATGAGTGGATGGATAGTGGATGGGTCTGTTTGGGGATGGGTGGACGGATAGTGGATGGGTCTGTTTGGGATGGGTGGATGGATAGTGGATAGGTCTGTTTGGGGACGGGTGGACGGATAGTGGATGGGTCTGTTTGGGGACGGGTGGACGGATAGTGGATGGGTCTGTTTGGGATGGGTGGATGGATAGTGGATGGGTCTGTTTGGGGATGGGTGGATGGGTCTGTTTGGGGATGGGTGGACGGATAGTGGATGGGTCTGTTTGGGGATGGGTGGATGGATAGTGGATGGGACTGTTTGGGGATGGGTGGATGGATAGTGGATGGGTCTGTTTGGGGATGGCTGGATGGACAGTGGGTGGGTCTCTTTGGGGACGGGTGGATGGAGAGTGGACGGGTCTGTCTGAGATGAGTGGATGGATAGTGGATGGGTCTGTTTGGGGATGGGTGGATGGGTCTGTTTGGGGATGGGTGGACGGATAGTGGATGGGTCTGTTTGGGGATGGGTGGATGGATAGTGGATGGGACTGTTTGGGGATGGGTGGATGGATAGTGGATGGGTCTGTTTGGGGATGGCTGGATGGACAGTGGGTGGGTCTCTTTGGGGACGGGTGGATGGAGAGTGGACGGGTCTGTCTGAGATGAGTGGATGGATAGTGGATGGGTCTGTTTGGGGATGGGTGGATGGATAGTGGATGGGACTGTTTGGGGACGGGTGGATGGATAGTGGATGGGTCTGTTTGGGGATGGCTGGATGGACAGTGGGTGGGTCTGTTTGGGGACGGGTGGATGGAGAGTGGATGGGTCTGTCTGAGATGAGTGGATGGATAGTGGATGGGTCTGTTTGGGGATGGGTGGATGGAGAGTGGATGGGTCTGTCTGAGATGAGTGGATGGACAGTGGGTGGGTCTGTTTGGTGATGGGTGGATGGATAGTGGATGGGACTGTTTGGGGACGGGTGGACGGATAGTGGATGGGTCTGTTTGGGGATGGGTGGATGGATAGTGGATGGGACTGTTTGGGGATGGGTGGATGGATAGTGGATGAGACTGTTTGGGGACGGGTGGATGGGTCTGTTTGGGGATGGGTGGCTGGATAGTGGATGGGACTGTTTGGGGATGGGTGGATGGATAGTGGGGGGGTTTTATTTAGGGACGCGTGATGGATAGTGGAGGGGGGTTTGTTTAGGGACGCGTGGATGGATAGTGGATGTGTATTTGAGGATGGGTGGATGGATAGTGGATGGGTCTGTTTGGGGACCGGTGGATGGGTCTGTTTGGGGACGGGTGGATGGATAGTGGATGGGTCTGTTTGGGATGGGTGGATGGATAGTGGATGGGACTGTTTGGGGATGGGTGGATGGATAGTGGATGGGTCTGTTTGGGGTCCGGTGGATGGGTCTGTTTGGGGACGGGTGGATGGATAGTGGATGGGTTTGTTTGGGACGGGTGGATGGAGAGTGGATGGGTCTGTCTGAGATGAGTGGATGGACAGTGGGTGGGTCTGTTTGGGGATGGGTGGATGGAGAGTGGATGGGTCTGTTTGGGATGGGTGGATGGATAGTTGATGGGACTGTTTGGGGACGGGTGGATGGATAGTGGATGGGTCAGTTTGGGGATGGGTGGATAGGTCTGTTTTGGGATGGGTGGATGGATAGTGGATGGGACTGTTTGGGGATGGGTGGCTGGATAGTGGATGGGACTGTTTGGGGATGGGTGGATGGATAGTGGGGGGGGTTTATTTAGGGACGCGTGGATGGATAGTGGGGGGGTTTTCTTTAGGGACGCGTGGATGGATAGTGGATGTGTATTTGAGGACGGGTGGATGGATAGTGGATGGGTCTGTTTGGGGACCGGTGGATGGGTCTGTTTGGGGACGGGTGGATGGATAGTGGATGGGTCTGTTTGGGGACGGGTGGAGGGATAGTGGATGGGTTTGTTTGGGACGGGTGGATGGAGAGTGGATGGGTCTGTCTGAGATGAGTGGATGGACAGTGGGTGGGTCAGTTTGGGGATGGGTGGATAGGTCTGTTTTGGGATGGGTGGATGGATAGTGGATGGGACTGTTTGGGGATGGGTGGCTGGATAGTGGATGGGACTGTTTGGGGATGGGTGGATGGATAGTGGGGGGGTTTTATTTAGGGACGCGTGGATGGATAGTCGGGGGGGTTTCTTTAGGGACGCGTGGATGGATAGTGGATGTGTATTTGAGGACGGGTGGATGGATAGTGGATGGGTCTGTTTGGGGACCGGTGGATGGGTCTGTTTGGGGACGGGTGGATGGATAGTGGATGGGTCTGTTTGGGATGGGTGGATGGATAGTGGATGGGACTGTTTGGGGTTGGGTGGATGGATAGTGGATGGGTCTGTTTGGGGACGGGTGGACGGATAGTGGATGGGTCTGTTTGGGGATGGGTGGATGGTTAGTGGATGGGACTGTTTGGGGACGGGTGGATGGGTCTGTTTGGGGATGGGTGGACGGATAGTGGATGGGTCTGTTTGGGGATGGGTGGATGGATAGTGGATGGGACTGTTTGGGGATGGCTGGATGGACAGTGGGTGGGTCTCTTTGGGGACGGGTGGATGGAGAGTGGACGGGTCTGTCTGAGATGAGTGGATGGATAGTGGATGGGTCTGTTTGGGGATGGGTGGATGGATAGTGGATGGGACTGTTTGGGGACGGGTGGATGGATAGTGGATGGGTCTGTTTGGGGATGGCTGGATGGACAGTGGGTGGGTCTGTTTGGGGACGAGTGGATGGAGAGTGGACGGGTCTGTCTGAGATGAGTGGATGGATAGTGGATGGGTCTGTTTGGGGATGGGTGGATGGAGAGTGGATGGGTCTGTCTGAGATGAGTGGATGGACAGTGGGTGGGTCTGTTTGGTGATGGGTGGATGGATAGTGGATGGGACTGTTTGGGGACGGGTGGACGGATAGTGGATGGGTCTGTTTGGGGATGGGTGGATGGATAGTGGATGGGACTGTTTGGGGATGGGTGGATGGATAGTGGATGAGACTGTTTGGGGACGGGTGGATGGGTCTGTTTGGGGATGGGTGGATGGATAGTGGATGGGACTGTTTGGGGATGGGTGGCTGGATAGTGGATGGGACTGTTTGGGGATGGGTGGATGGATAGTGGGGGGTTTTTTATTTAGGGACGCGTGATGGATAGTGGGGGGGGTTTGTTTAGGGACGCGTGGATAGATAGTGGATGTGTATTTGAGGATGGGTGGATGGATAGTGGATGGGTCTGTTTGGGGACCGGTGGATGGGTCTGTTTGGGGACGGGTGGATGGATAGTGGATGGGTCTGTTTGGGATGGGTGGATGGATAGTGGATGGGACTGTTTGGGGATGGGTGGATGGATAGTGGATGGGTCTGTTTGGGGACGGGTGGACGGATAGTGGATGGGTCTGTTTGGGGACGGGTGGAGGGATAGTGGATGGGTTTGTTTGGGACGGGTGGATGGAGAGTGGATGGGTCTGTCTGAGATGAGTGGATGGACAGTGGGTGGGTCTGTTTGGGGATGGGTGGATGGAGAGTGGATGGGTCTGTTTGGGATGGGTGGATGGATAGTTGATGGGACTGTTTGGGGACGGGTGGATGGATAGTGGATGGGTCAGTTTGGGGATGGGTGGATAGGTCTGTTTTGGGATGGGTGGATGGATAGTGGATGGGACTGTTTGGGGATGGGTGGCTGGATAGTGGATGGGACTGTTTGGGGATGGGTGGATGGATAGTGGGGGGGTTTTATTTAGGGACGCGTGGATGGATAGTGGATGTGTATTTGAGGACGGGTGGATGGATAGTGGATGGGTCTGTTTGGGGACCGGTGGATGGGTCTGTTTGGGGACGGGTGGATGGATAGTGGATGGGTCTGTTTGGGGACGGGTGGAGGGATAGTGGATGGGTTTGTTTGGGACGGGTGGATGGAGAGTGGATGGGTCTGTCTGAGATGAGTGGATGGACAGTGGGTGGGTCAGTTTGGGGATGGGTGGATAGGTCTGTTTTGGGATGGGTGGATGGATAGTGGATGGGACTGTTTGGGGATGGGTGGCTGGATAGTGGATGGGACTGTTTGGGGATGGGTGGATGGATAGTGGGGGGGTTTTATTTAGGGACGCGTGGATGGATAGTCGGGGGGGTTTCTTTAGGGACGCGTGGATGGATAGTGGATGTGTATTTGAGGACGGGTGGATGGATAGTGGATGGGTCTGTTTGGGGACCGGTGGATGGGTCTGTTTGGGGACGGGTGGATGGATAGTGGATGGGTCTGTTTGGGATGGGTGGATGGATAGTGGATGGGACTGTTTGGGGTTGGGTGGATGGATAGTGGATGGGTCTGTTTGGGGACGGGTGGACGGATAGTGGATGGGTCTGTTTGGGGATGGGTGGATGGTTAGTGGATGGGACTGTTTGGGGACGGGTGGATGGGTCTGTTTGGGGATGGGTGGACGGATAGTGGATGGGTCTGTTTGGGGATGGGTGGATGGATAGTGGATGGGACTGTTTGGGGATGGCTGGATGGACAGTGGGTGGGTCTCTTTGGGGACGGGTGGATGGAGAGTGGACGGGTCTGTCTGAGATGAGTGGATGGATAGTGGATGGGTCTGTTTGGGATGGGTGGATGGATAGTGGATGGGACTGTTTGGGGACGGGTGGATGGATAGTGGATGGGTCTGTTTGGGGATGGCTGGATGGACAGTGGGTGGGTCTGTTTGGGGACGAGTGGATGGAGAGTGGACGGGTCTGTCTGAGATGAGTGGATGGATAGTGGATGGGTCTGTTTGGGGATGGGTGGATGGAGAGTGGATGGGTCTGTCTGAGATGAGTGGATGGACAGTGGGTGGGTCTGTTTGGTGATGGGTGGATGGATAGTGGATGGGACTGTTTGGGGACGGGTGGACGGATAGTGGATGGGTCTGTTTGGGGATGGGTGGATGGATAGTGGATGGGACTGTTTGGGGATGGGTGGATGGATAGTGGATGAGACTGTTTGGGGACGGGTGGATGGGTCTGTTTGGGGATGGGTGGATGGATAGTGGATGGGACTGTTTGGGGATGGGTGGCTGGATAGTGGATGGGACTGTTTGGGGATGGGTGGATGGATAGTGGGGGGTTTTTATTTAGGGACGCGTGATGGATAGTGGGGGGGGTTTGTTTAGGGACGCGTGGATAGATAGTGGATGTGTATTTGAGGATGGGTGGATGGATAGTGGATGGGTCTGTTTGGGGACCGGTGGATGGGTCTGTTTGGGGACGGGTGGATGGATAGTGGATGGGTCTGTTTGGGATGGGTGGATGGATAGTGGATGGGACTGTTTGGGGATGGGTGGATGGATAGTGGATGGGTCTGTTTGGGGACGGGTGGACGGATAGTGGATGGGTCTGTTTGGGGACGGGTGGAGGGATAGTGGATGGGTTTGTTTGGGACGGGTGGATGGAGAGTGGATGGGTCTGTCTGAGATGAGTGGATGGACAGTGGGTGGGTCTGTTTGGGGATGGGTGGATGGAGAGTGGATGGGTCTGTTTGGGATGGGTGGATGGATAGTTGATGGGACTGTTTGGGGACGGGTGGATGGATAGTGGATGGGTCAGTTTGGGGATGGGTGGATAGGTCTGTTTTGGGATGGGTGGATGGATAGTGGATGGGACTGTTTGGGGATGGGTGGCTGGATAGTGGATGGGACTGTTTGGGGATGGGTGGATGGATAGTGGGGGGGTTTTATTTAGGGACGCGTGGATGGATAGTGGGGGGGTTTTCTTTAGGGACGCGTGGATGGATAGTGGATGTGTATTTGAGGACGGGTGGATGGATAGTGGATGGGTCTGTTTGGGGACCGGTGGATGGGTCTGTTTGGGGACGGGTGGATGGATAGTGGATGGGTCTGTTTGGGATGGGTGGATGGATAGTGGATGGGACTGTTTGGGGATGGGTGGATGGATAGTGGATGGGTCTGTTTGGGGACGGGTGGACGGATAGTGGATGGGTCTGTTTGGGGACGGGTGGAGGGATAGTGGATGGGTTTGTTTGGGACGGGTGGATGGAGAGTGGATGGGTCTGTCTGAGATGAGTGGATGGACAGTGGGTGGGTCTGTTTGGGGATGGGTGGATGGAGAGTGGATGGGTCTGTTTGGGATGGGTGGATGGATAGTGGATGGGACTGTTTGGGGACGGGTGGATGGATAGTGGATGGGTCAGTTTGGGGACGGGTGGATAGGTCTGTTTTGGGATGGGTGGACGGATAGTGGATGGGTCTGTTTGGGGATGGGTGGATGGATAGTGGATGGGACTGTTTGGGGACAGGTGGATGGGTCTGTTTGGGGATGGGTGGACGGATAGTGGATGGGTCTGTTTGGGATGGGTGGATGGATAGTGGATGGGACTGTTTGGGGATGGGTGGATGGATAGTGGGGGGGTTTTATTTAGGGACGCGTGGATGGATAGTGGATGTGTGTTTGAGGACGGGTGGATGGATAGTGGATGGGTCTGTTTGGGGACGGGTGGATGGGTCTGTTTGGGGATGGGTGGATGGATAGTGGATGGGACTGTTTGTGGATGGGTGGATGGATAGTGGATGGGACTGTTTGGGGATGGGTGGATGGATAGTGGGGGGGGGGTTATTTAGGGACGCGTGTATGGATAGTGGGGGGTTTTTGTTTAGGGACGCGTGGATGGATAGTGGATGTGTGTTTGAGGACGGGTGAATGGATAGTGGATGGGTCTGTTTTGGGGACGGGTGGATGGGCCTGTTTGGGGACGGGTGGATGGATAGTGGATGGGTCTGGGATGGGTGGATGGATAGTGGATGGGACTGTTTGGGATGGGTGGATGGATAGTGGATGGGACTGTTTGGGGATGGGTGGATGGATAGTGGGGGGGGTTTATTTAGGGACGCGTGTATGGATAGTGGGGGGTTTTTGTTTAGGGACGCGTGGATGGATAGTGGATGTGTGTTTGAGGACGGGTGAATGGATAGTGGATGGGTCTGTTTTGGGGACGGGTGGATGGGCCTGTTTGGGGACGGGTGGATGGATAGTGGATGGGTCTGGGATGGGTGGATGGATAGTGGATGGGACTGTTTGGGATGGGTGGATGGATAGTGGATGGGACTGTTTGGGGATGGGTGGATGAATAGTGGGGGGGGGTTGTTTAGGGACGCGTGGATGGATAGTGGATTTGTGTTTGGGGACGGGTGGAAGGAATTAGCTGCATTATTTCCTAAGGGTCTCTCCAGACTCCACCAACCCCTCAGTGCAGGGAAGAGGAGTTTCCCAGCTGACATCACAATGCGTCCTGGGCTAGTACTCACCTGAGGAGCTGGGTTGCCCATGTCTCATATATAACACCGATAGACCCTGTTCGCCGGTGAGCGGAATCAAATCTGGGGCCTCTGAAGTTTAGTGGATGAGCCTCTACTGCATGAGCTAAGAGCCATGTGGCCCTGCATGAGCTAAAAGCCATGAGGCTGTAGAACAGACTCATTAATCTCTCTAAGTGGTCCAGGAGGTGTGTGGGTTACATATACATTGTGGTCAATACATACCACCCCCCCACAAAGGAATCTCTGCCTCAACTGGGCTGGCAAGGTGATTGCACTCAGCATGTACCATTACTTCTGGTCTGTTCACACGTGGCTCAGGCAGTGGTCTCACCCCTTCTCAAGAGGGACCAGACTGCTCTTAGTGGGAGGGTGCTACATTCTGGAACCCCAAGCCGCAGCTCTGGCCATGACCCCCTCCTGCAGAGACTCGCAGGGAGCCAGGGATAGCTCGAGGAGGAAGAGCCAACTCACCGTACTTGGCTGCTTTAGCCGCTGCTTTGGCTGCTGCTGCCGGACTGACGACTCCTGGGGACAGAAATGTGTGGAGAATGAGACTAGGGTGGAGACGCATTCCCCAGGGATGGAATCCAACAGACCCCTGGGCATATACCGTCACAGAAAAACACTGTTCCTGCAGCATGCTTTCCCACAGCAGGGACAAGGGGGGTGCACCTGGGGATGCTCCAGATTGCAGCAGGGCATCATGGGACTCTTAGCCTTCCCCTGCAGTGGACATTACAGATCACTGCAGCAGTGAGAATCCCAGACCAAGTGGCAAGTCGTATCTCCCAGTTAAAGCAATAGTTACCTCCAATGCCGGGCACCAGGGCTCCACCAACACCAGGCACCAAGCCTCCAACTCCGGGTGCCACACCTGGTACGCGTCCAGCCCCTGTTGAGAGGTTCAGTGGTGAGGCCAGGGCAGGAAGCAGGACTGTATCCCCCTTTACTCGGGGGCCCATGATGAGGCTGTAAAGGGTGCCCTGCCATTAGCTTTAGAGAGATATGAATGGAGATCCTGGTTTGCCATCTGCTCCCCCATTATCCTCTCAGGCCATGACCAGGCAGGCATCTTACTGCCTGCTCTGGGAGTCCAGCTCCGATAGGGGCCATCCAGCCATCCCAACAGACCCACCCACTATCCTTTCCATGTCCGTCCATTCACCCACGTGATGCATAAGAAGCAGGGCCTCAGTGAAGTGCCCAGCCCCAATGCTCAATGTGCCCCACTCTGGCAGAGGCAGGTGTCACGCACTCCGTGGACATGGTAGGGTGCAAGGCTGCTACTAGCAGGTCAGACTGTTGTACCAGATATGGACTGCACACAGAGTTTCCTTCTTGGAGAGACACATCAGAGATGTTTCTTCCATGAGATCCTTTAATGCACTCTCTGGCTCTAGCTATGACCTGCTCAGATAAGGATGTTACACCTAGCGCTAACTCGTGGCTGATCAATATAGGACAATTTAGCATTCATTACATCGCCCCCTTTAAATTCTACATTTCTACCAGTACAGATCAGATTGTTAGTGTCTCTAAATCGTACTGGTTTTCTAATTACATGACCTGAATACATAACAACTAGGTCATCTGGCTGTCCATTGGCTGCAACAACTGTCTTTGGTCAGTTTGGAATCTTTGAGTCTTCTTATTCTGCATCTGCCATCTGTAGAATTTGCTCGATTGTTCTTTCTGAGGAACAAAATGTAGATGTTGATCGCTTCTAGCTGTTGAATTCTCCACTGTTGGTCTCAATCACATATGACCTGGGGGCTGAATTCTCTTTTTTTATATAACAGCTGGAGTTGTCCATCCTTTTTCTCCATCCTGTTTGACACAAACATGGCCTCCAGGTTCTAGACCCAGCAGGTGCCAGAGTGATTTCTGTTGTAAAAGTTTTCCATAAGCTCTTTTTGCCTTTGTATCCAATTTGGCTACCGTCTTCATGTCTGGCCATTTTGGAGATTGATTCTTTTCTAAAGCTGGAGCAGTAGTTCTGAGTTGTCTTCTCACAAGGAGTTGTGCTGGACTATATCCAGTAGCCAATATTGGTGTTGATCTGAAGCTCAGAAGACCAAGGAATGGATCTTCCTGCCTTAGGATTTTCTTGGGTGTCTGTACAGCTCTCTCAGCCTCTCCATTTGCTTGTTGGTAATGTGGGCTACTAGTCAGGGGCGGCTCCAGGCACCAGCATACCAAGCATGTGCTTGGGGCGGCAAGCCGCGGGGGGCGCTCTGCCAGTCGCCACGAGGGCGGCAGGCAGGTTGCCTTCGGCAGCGTGCCTGCGGAGGGTCCACTGGTCCCGCAGCTTTGGCAGACCTCTCACAGGCTGCCGCCGAATTTGCGGGACCGGGGACCTCTCGCAGGCAAGCTGCCGAAGGCAGCCTGCCTGCCGTGCTTGGGGCGGCAAAATGCCTAGAGCCGCCCCTGCTACTAGTAATATGATCAACATCATATTTAGTTCAGAATGACTTAAATTCTGCTGCAGTGAATTGTGGTCCATTGTCGTGCACTAGTTGTTCTGGAATATCAAAGTGAGCAAAAGTGCATTTCTGTTTCTCCATAACACATATTGTGTCTTTCAATTACATTATTTCTATATACCTGGAAAAATAGTCCACAATGACCTGGTAATGATGTCCTCTGAATTTGCATAAATCTGGAGCTCGTCTCTTCCAAGGTCTCTCTGGTAGGAGAGAGATGCATGATCTACCATTGTCTCAAGTTTATTTGTACTGAATCTCTTTCTAAAGTCCAATATCATCAAATCCTCTGAGTTCTTCCACCTGTCTCACTAGGCTCATGATGGCTGCCACGCTGCGGCTGAGAAGCTCTCTGATCACACGCACTCTCAATGCCCAGCTTTTGTCTTGTGTTACTGGTGAAGTGACCCATGCAGTTCCGAATACCCCCAGGGCTAATCAGAGCTGTGTCAGGGACTTCCCCTCTGGGAGGGGCAGAAGGGGATTGTAAGTCCCTTCTGAGATGATGGTCACATCTGCTCCTAAATTCATATTAAAGTTAATAGTCTTCAATCTCCAGGCTATCCTCGCATGTGATAGATTGTTTTAACAATGGCACATGATTGTCTGGAATGTTAGTCAACTCCCTGACTGCCTTGGTATGGCAAACAGTTACAAAATGTCCATATTACTTACAGGTGCATTTACTATACCTTGCACCTCAAGGTGGGGCTATGAATTTGTCCATGTTTTGTACATTCTGTCTGAAAGGCTTTGTAGTTTGCCTGGGACTCCCTCATAGCCTCAGGGTTTTTGTGGTAGTGCCTTTTTCAACTCATGCTGTGTCTGTTTACAGCTTCTAAGCTACTTTCAGATGTTTCAAGTTGCTCATGCCTTTTGTGCTACTTTTTGACAAGTTCAGCCTGCTTTGCTCTCTGTGTAGCTGTGACTAGGTTTAAATCTGTCTTTAATTGCCATTCCTGTAGCTATAGTTGTCTGTTGACTCAATAACCAGCCTGTCTCTGATATTTTCATGTTCTGCATTCCCAAAATCAGTTGTCAGCCAATACATGCAGAGCTATTATAAAACATTCAACATTATCTCCTGGTTCTTGAATTCTCTGGTGGAAAGATGCTCTTTTGTAAACTACATTTTTCTGAGGTATATAGTATGTATCAGATATAGGGAAAAGGGATAGCTCAGTGGTTTGAGCATTGGCCTGCTAAACTCAGGGTTGTGAGTTCAATCCTTGAGGGGGCAACTTAGGGATCTGGGGCAAAAATGAGTACTTGATCCTGCTAGTGAAGACAGGGGCTGACCTTTTAAGGTCCTTCCAGCTCTAGGAGATTGGTATATCTCCTATTATTATTATAACCATTTCCTAGTCATCTCTGTGACTGTCTGCAGTACAGGTAAAGGATTTAAAGATATGCTCTGTCTGCTTCCCACAGCATCAATTAACATTGATACTAGAATATCCCCCAGTTTCCTTATGGAGTCTTGTAGCAATGCAAAAGCTTGAAAAATGTGGCTTCCCGTCTGTCCATTCTGAAGGGCAGAGAAGAGTGGCATGTTGATGAGATCCCACAACCTTTGTTGCTTCTGTTTGCAACTTTTGCTGCTATTTTCCTTCCGTTTCTTTTCTCCTCTGGCGCTAGTTTACTTTCAACACCATGTTGTAGACGGAAAATTGCAGGGTTCCTACTACCAGATATGGATTGGCTACAGCACTTCCTTCAGAGAGAGAGACACTGGAGATGCGTTCATTACAAGAGCTTTCAGTGCTCTGTCTGACTTTAGCCCGGATAAGATAAGTGACACAGGGCTCCACCTAGTGGCCAAAGAGTAAAATATAGTTTAACATCCTGTTACAGCGGGGATAGGTCTGCAAAGGCCTGGGCTGTGCCTGGTGGCATCAGAGACATGTAAGGGGAATGCAGGCTGAGCACGCCCCACCAGGTGATCCCCTGTGCCATGGGACCCTCGTCTCCTGCTGCGCAGCATGGACTGGTCTCCGTCTGTGCTCCATGCTGTTGACCCTCCTCATGATGGCCCGTCTGAATTAACAGATGCCAGTGATGCCAGAGGCTACAGATGCCAGCAAAAAGGACTCTGCCCTGCAACTGAGGAGCCCTGGGGGAAAGGGCATCGTTGCAGAGCAGTAAGAGAGGAGGAGCTCACTCACCGTATGCTGCTGCTTTCGCTGCTGCTTTCGCTGCTGCCACTGCTGCCGGGCTTACAGCTGTTTGGGACACAGTAGAGAGAGAGTCAGGGCTCTGAGATGGGCAGAACACAACCCCACAGGGCCAATCATGCAACTTCACCTCCAACTCCTGGGACACCGCCGACACCGGGCACCACGCCAGGGACACCGCCGACACCAGGGATACCGCCGACACCGGGCACCACGCCAGGGAAACCACCAACACCGGGCACCAGGCCTCCAACACCAGCCGCGCCTGCAGAGTTAAAGGAGAGAAACCCAGTCCCAGTCAATGCAAACTCTAAGTGCCAGCGCAGCCGGGCCAGTGCAATTCTGCTGCTCTGCGCTCCCGTCATGTCAGACACACTGTAAACATCCTGCGCCATCCTGCCTGTTCCTCTCAGCCCTACACGAGAGGGTCAGTCCGATGGGATAGGGATTCATTCTCCAGGGGGACGAACCATCTTCTCCAACAGGAACTAGGGAAGGTGTTAAAAAGCAACTGCTAAAGTTATACAAGTCTGTCAGATTGGATAACATACACCCAAGAGTGTAAAAGAGCTGGCCGAGGAGGTCCCAGAGCTGTTGATGTTGCAATACATCTTCAAACCTGGGAAAGTCCCAGATGACTAGAAAAATGCCAGTGTGCGCCAGTATTCAAACGGGCAGGTGGGACGACCTGGGTAGCTATAGGCCAGGTAGCCTGACATCGATCCTGGGTAAAGTCATGGAAGGCTGACACAGATTGCAGTCAGGACAGTATTAAGAATGGCAGCATGGCCTTACAGAGAAGAGATTCTGTCAAACAAGCCTGGCATTGTTTGTGAGGAGAATACAAGTCTGGGTGACAAAGACAACTCTGTGGTTATTAACAGAGAGGTGTGGCTCCTTCATGGTGCCCAGCCAGAGCGAAGACAAAGCGGGAGGCCAACAGGGGCCAGTTGTGACTCCTAGCTCCTCGGCACTTGGCCCCAGACTAACATAAGGTGCAGGGGGGATTTTAATTTACGTTGTTGGCGACAGGTCCCTCTGGGATCAAGTGTCAGTGGGAAATTATCTGTAGCAGAACCTAGCTCTGGGAGATGCCCTCCCTTCCCTTGCCCTGACCACCCCTCTTCTCCCTACCTGACACCCCTTCCTCCACCCCAACATGCCCCTCCCCCGACCATCGCTCCCCTCCTTCAATTGACAGCCCTCCGCTCCTACACCTTGACACACGTCTCCTCTCCCTCACCCGAAGTGCCCCTCCCCTCCTTCACCTGACACTCCCTTTCCTCTCCCCCAGCACACTCCCTGCCTCACCCAACACCAGATGGCAGAGCTGGCTGAGGTCAGCGGAGCCAACTCAGCCAGCGTTCCACCACATGGATTCCCCCTACACCAGGAATTCCCCATGGCCCTGCTCTCCCTTCTTGCATGCTGCAGCGTGCGCTTGATGGACTGGGAACTGAGGTCGTTATGAATGAAGTGGATTCACACAGGCTGATGATGGAGCTTGTGAAAGTAGAATGAATTATATTGTAAAAATAGAGAGGATTAAAGAACTGCTGTATGTATGTAAGAGGGTGGGAGAGGAATAGCTCAGTGGTTTGAGCATTAGCCTGCTAAACCCAGGGTTGTGAATTCAATCCTTGAGGGGGCCATTTGGGGATGGGTCGTGCTTTGAGCAGGAGGTTGAATTCAATGATCTCTTAAGGTCCCTTCCAACCCTAATAATCTATGATTCTATCCCTTAAAGTAAAGAATGTTAAAATACAGGTGTCAGGAAAAGAAACATTAAGGCATAAACAATGAGTCCACATAAGGTAATGGTGAAAAATTAGCAAAAGTTAGTAAGGAAATTAACTCTGTATGTCTAGCCTGCAGTAAACTTGTCAGTTCTGCTCCCTTCTTATCTGTATAAATTGAGGTAGTGTGGGTCTTGCATGGTGCTCACATTATCTGGCTGTGCTAATAAAACAGTGTGGTCTAACAAATTGTGAGTCCTGAGTCTGACTCTGACAAACTGAAAAGATCATGCCCCAGGCCCTGGCGAGGGGCTCTGGGAATTCACTGACCTGCACATCCCAAACAGCTTCGCCCGCAGCCCTCTAAGCTGAGCCACGGGGCAGCAGCCTGCCCAGAGTGACAGGGGAACGCGCTCTGTGCCATCACACTGTCCTAGGCTTCCCCACGCTCTCTGCTGGCTGCAGGGAGCCTGGCTTGTAGCCGGAGCTGGGCTCCCAGCTCGCTCGCTGCCCACCCTGCCCCCATCGCCAGTGGACCGCAGGCAGGAGCTCTCTGCCATGTGCTGCAGGACAGGGTGAAGCTCCCGGGGGAACGGGGAGGGGAGGGATGTGAGTACTTCCCAGACATGCCAGTGGCTCTGCTGATCGCTCCCAAAGGGACAGACAGTCTCTGGGCTCGGACCCCAGGAGCTACATGGTTCCAGGAGTGACAGGCGGGCACCCCATCACTATGGGCTGCATGGAGGGAGAAGGGGGAGGGAGCCAGCTTACCGTACTTGGCGGCTTTTGCTGCTGCTGCTGCTGCCGCTCCCGCTGGTATTCCAGCTGTTTGGGACACAGTAGAGAGAGAGTCAGGGCTCTGAGATGGGGAGAACACAGCCCCACAGGCCCATCGACAGGGCCAATCATGCAACTTCACCTCCAACTCCTGGGACACCGCCGACACCAGGCACCACGCCAGGGACACCGCCGACACCAGGGATACCGCCGACACCGGGCACCACGCCAGGGACACCACCAACACCGGGCACCAGGCCTCCAACACCAGCCGCGCCTGCAGAGTTAAAGGAGAGAAACCCAGTCCCAGTCAATGCAAACTCTAAGTGCCAGCGCAGCCAGGCCAGTGCAATTCTGCTGCTCTGCGCTCCCGTCACGTCAGACACACTGTAAACATCCTGCGCCATCCTGCCTGTTCCTCTCAGCCCTACACGAGAGGGTCAGTCCGATGGGATAGGGATTCATTCTCCAGGGGGACGAACCATCTTCTCCAACAGGAACTAGGGAGGGTGTTAAAAAGCAACTGCTAAAGTTATACAAGTCTGTCAGATTGGATAACATACACCCAAGAGTGTAAAAGAGCTGGCCCAGGAGGTCCCAGAGCTGTTGATGTTGCAATACATCTTCAAACCTGGGCAAGTCCCAGAAGACTAGAAAAATGCCGGTGTGCGCCAGTATTCAAACGGGCAGGTGGGACGACCTGGGTAGCTATAGGCCAGGTAGCCTGACATCGATCCCGGGTAAAGTCATGGAAGGCTGACACAGATTGCAGTCAGGACAGTATTAAGACTGGCAGCATGGCATTCAGCATGGTCTTAGCATGTGAGGAGAATACAGTTGGGGAGACAAAGGCAACTATGTGGCCATAACAAAGGGGGACTGGCACCTTCAGACAAAGCAGGAGGCCAACGGGGGCCAGTCGTCACTCCCAGATCCTCAGAACTCGGCCCCAGACTAAGATAAGGTGTGGGGGGGATTTTAATTTACATTGCTGGCGATAGGTCCCTCTGGGACCAGGTGCCAGTGGGAAATTATCTGTAGCAGAACCTAGCTCTGGGAGATGCCCTCCTTTCCCTCTCTTTGACCCCCTCTCTCCTTCTCCATCTGACACCCCCTCCTCCAGCTCAACATGCCCTTCCCTTCCTCTGGCTGCCTTTCCCCTCCCTTGCTGACACCCCCTCCTCCACTCCAACACCCCCCTCTCCCTGACAACCCTTCCCCTCCTTCATCTGAGACCCCCATTACGGCCTAACACACCTCTCCTCTCCCTCACCCGAAGTGCCCTTCCCCTCCTTCACCTGACACCCCCTTTCATAGAATCATAGAATCTCAGGGTTGGAAGGGACCTTAGGAGGTATCTAATCCAACCCCCTGCTCAAAGCAGGATCAAACCCAAGTAAATCATCCCAGCCAGGGCTTTGTCAAGCCTGACCTTAAAAACCTCTAAGGAAGGAGATTCCACTACCTCCCTAGGGAACCCATCCCAGTGCTTCACAGAGCCCTACTAGTGAAAAAGTTTTTCCTAATGTTCAACCTAAACCTCCCCCTCTGCAACTTGAGACCATTACTCCTTGTTCTGTCATCTTCTACCACTGAGAACAGTCTAGATCCATCCTCTTTGGAACCCCCTTTCAGGTAGTTGAAAGCAGCTATCAAATCCCCCCTCATTCTTCTCTTCTGCAGACTAAACAATCCCAGTTCCCTCAGCCTCTCCTCATAAGTCATGTGCTCCAGCCCCCTAATCATTTTTGTTGCCCTCCGCTGGACTCTCTCCAATTTATCCACATCCTTCTTGTAGTGTGGGGCCCAAAACTGGACACAGTACTCCAAATGAGGCCTCACCAGTGCTGAATAGAGGGGAATGATCACGTCCCTCGATCTGCTGGAAATGCCCCTACTTATACAACCCAAAATGCCATTAGCCTTCTTGGCAACAAGGGCACACTGTTGACTCATATTCAGCTTTTCGTCCACCGTAACCCCTAGGTCCTTTTCTGCAGAACTGCTGCCCAGCCATTCGGTCCCTAGTCTGTAGCGGTGCATGGGATTCTTCCGTCCTAAGTGCAGGACTCTGCACTTGTCCTTGTTGAACCTCATCATATTTCTTTTGGCCCAATCCTCTAATTTGTCTAGGTCCCTCTGTATCCTATCCCTACCCTCCAGCGTATCAACCACTCCTCCCAGTTTAGTGTCATCTGCAAACTTGCTAAGGGTGCAGTCCACACCATCCTCCAGATCGTTAATGAAGATATTGAACAAAACCGGCCCCGGCACCGACCCTTGGGGCACTCCACTTGATACCGGGTGCCAACTAGACATGGAACCATTGATCACTACCCGTTGAGCCCGACCATCTAGCCACTTTTCTATCCACTTTACCATCCATTCATCCAGCCCATACTTCTTTAACTTGCTGGCAAGAATACTGTGGGAGACCGTATCAAAAGCTTTGCTAAAGTCAAGAAATAGCACATCCACTGCTTTCCCCTCATCCACAGAGCCGGTTATCTCATCATAGAAGGCAGTTAGGTTAGTCAGGCATGACTTGGCCTTGGTGAATCCATGCTGACTGTTCCTGATCACTTTCCCCTCCTTTAAGTGGTTCAGAATTGATTCCTTGAGGACCTGCTCCGTGATTTTTCCAGGGACTGAGGTGAGACTGACTGGCCTGTAGTTCCCTGGATCTTCCTTCTTCCCTTTTTTAAAGATGGGCACTACATCTTCTCCCCCAACACGCCCCCTGCCTTGCCCAGCACTAGATGGCAGAGTCGGTTGGGGGCAGCAGAGTCAACTCAGCCAACCTTGCACCACATGGATTCCTTCTATACCAGGAATTCCCCATAGCCCTTCTCTCCCTGCTCTCATGGTGCAGAGTGCTTTTGATGGGCTGGGAACTAAGATCCTTATGTATGAACTCAGGCAGCTGGAGGCTGACAAAGAAAACACCGCCTACCAGCAAACCCTGGACTTAAAAGACAAAGAAATTGATGCCCAGAGGCGAACAGGGATTTTACATGTTCTGCCTCCGCCATCAAGTGCCCAAGACACTGGCGGGAAGTTCAGGAGCAGGGTGTGATGTTGCACTCCATATGCTTTATGGAAATATGCTTATGAATATGACATAACTGGAATATGCTTTACACTAAATACCCCCTGTATGGTGTCATTAGAAAGCTTGTAATCTACTAAATGAGTTCATCCTATTTGTTTGCATGTCTTATTTCTATATCTAGAGTTAGGAGAATAAGATATAGACTTGTATCACTGATGTATACATATTAAGTGGAGGCCATCATGGGTGCTCCAGCAAGAATCAGTTGTAAATGGCCTTAGTTACGTGAAAGCCTTCATGTGTATGTGTGGGTCAGCCCACGGGTAATGGAGACTAGGGGTCTTACAGTGACATGTGACCATGTCACCTGATAACGAAATCCATCTTAAATCCGGTACTTTTCCATTTAGAAGGAGGGGTGGGGACCCAGAGAGACAAAAGATTCCTGCCTTGTGCCAAACCTATAAAAGGGGGTGGAGCAGGACAAAGGGGGGGCAGTCATGAGAAAACCCCTGCGTACCACCTGAGATGGCTGCTGAAACTAAAAAGGATTGTACCAGGAGAAGGACTGGACCCAGACTAGGAAGGAGTCTAGCCTGTGAAAGAAGCTCATTGGACCATCTCTCAGGGTGAGCTATTACCTGTAATCAGTTTCTTAATGTATTAGGCTTAGACTTGCGTGTTTTTGTTTTATTTTGCTTGGTGACTAACTTTGTTCTGTCTGTTATTACTTGAAACCACTTAAATCCTACTTTTTATACTTAATAAAATCACTTTTGTTTATTGATAAACCCAGGGTAAGTGATTAATACCTGGGGGAGCAAACAGCTGTGTATCTCTCTATCAGTGTTATAGAGGGCGAACAATTTATCACTTTACCCTGTATAAGCTTTATACAGAGTAAAACTGGGTTCAGGCTCCCAAAAAGGCTGAACACTGGGTGCTGGGAAAGTCCCTGTTAACTAAGAAGCCCCTGGGCTGAGTGAATCTCAGTTTCAGTGAACTGCAGACAGGTGTGGCCCAACCTCTGGCTCTATGCTGGAGCTGACTAGAGTGTCCAACTCAGCAAGACAGGAGTGGAGGGGGGACTGTTCTGGCAGGAGGCATGTTCTCAGTGTATCCCAGCTCGACAGTCTCGAGGAGAGTCTCTGTGACCAAACCCATCACAGGCTCATTAAGGGGAATCCACGCTACCAAAGGCTATCACAGGATCTGTGTACAATGAAGATTCTCAGACGGAGCACGTAAACAATGGACAAATTTTGACTCAGGTCATAGCAAAAGATTTTTCCAGCAAGCAGGAAGAACCTATAAAGGAGGAGAAGTGACATCAACACTTGGCCTCACTCCCCTCACAACTCAACACCTGGAAACATGTCTGGAGAACAAAGCCTTTGAACAGAGGAGGTGGTCTCAGGCTGAAAAGAGGAATCCCAGGCTGTGTATGAAGGAACTATACCATTAGGGTGAGACAATGCTTGATTCAAATCCTATCTAGTGTATAGAACTCAGATTACATTTCTATTTTTATTTCTTAGGTAACCAACTTTGATCTCTACGCTTACTACTTATAATCACTTGAAATATCTCTGTCTGTCGTTAATAAATCTGTTTTATATTTTACCTAAAACAGTGTGTTTTGGTTGAAGAGCTTGGGAAATCTCAGCTCAGTTTACAAAAGCTGGTGTGTGTCTTCTCTGCATTGAGGGATGGGTGGACTGGGTAATGAACTTACACGGCTCAGGCTTCTGACCAGGGCAGAACAGTACAGCCCTGGGGTCCTAGGCTGAGGAGCTGCGGGAATTGGCTGGAGCCCCTCTTGTTGGTTAGTGAGTGGCTGGCAAAAGCATTCAAGTAACTCAGCTGGGTGTGTCCCTGCCCGTGGATGTCTGTGTAAGTGTAGTACCTGGAGAGATTTGCAGCTTGTCACAGCGTCACAGTGTGACAGGGAGTCCAGGTTGGTGAGACAGAGGGCTCAGCAGTATCCCAGGTCCAGGTTTCACCCTGAGGAATCCGTGACACCTGGGCCCTGGCAAGGGGCTCTGGGAATTCACTGACCTGCACATTCCAAAGAGCTTTGCCCGCAGCCCTCTAAGCTGAGCCACGGGGCAGCAGCCTGCCCAGAGTGACAGGGGAACGCGCTCTGTGCCATCACACTGTCCTAGGCTTCCCCACGCTCTCTGCTGGCTGCAGGGAGCCTGGCTTGTAGCCGGAGCTGGGCTCCCAGCTCGCTCGCTGCCCACCCTGCCCCCCATCGCCAGTGGACCTAAGGCAGGAGCTCTCTGCCATGTGCTGCAGGACAGGGTGAAGCTCCAGGGGGAACGGGGAGGGGAGGGATGTGAGTACTTCCCAGACATGCCAGTGGCTCTGCTGAGAAAGCTCATGCTGCAAAACGTCTGTTAGTCTATAAGGTGCCACAGGATTCTTTGCTGCTTCTTCCAAAGGGACAGACGGTCTCTGGGCTCGGACCCCAGGAGCTACATGGTTCCAGGAGTGACAGGCGGGCACCCCATCACTATGGGCTGCATGGAGGGAGAAGGGGGAGGGAGCCAGCTTACCGTACTTGGCGGCTTTTGCTGCTGCTGCTGCTGCTGCCGCTCCCGCTGGTATTCCAGCTGTTTGGGACACAGTAGAGAGAGAGTCAGGGCTCTGAGATGGGCAGAACACAGCCCCACAGGCCCATCGACAGAGCCAATCATGCAACTTCACCTCCAACTCCTGGGACACCGCCGACACCGGGAACCACGCCAGGGACACCGCCGACACCAGGGATACCGCCGACACCGGGCACCACGCCAGGGACCCCACCAACACCGGGCACCAGGCCTCCAACACCAGCCGCGCCTGCAGAGTTAAAGGAGAGAAACCCAGTCCCAGTCAATGCAAACTCTAAGTGCCAGCGCAGCCAGGCCAGTGCAATTCTGCTGCTCTGCGCTCCCGTCATGTCAGACACACTGTAAACATCCTGCGCCATCCTGCCCGTTCCTCTCAGCCCTACACGAGAGGGTCAGTCCGATGGGATAGGGATTCATTCTCCAGGGGGACGAACCATCTTCTCCAGCAGGAACTAGGGAAGGTGTTAAAAAGCAACTGCTAAAGTGATACAAGTCTGTCAGATTGGATAACATTCACCCAAGAGTATAAAAGAGCTGGCCGAGGAGGTCCCAGAGCTGTTGATGTTGCAATACATCTTCAAACCTGGGAAAGTCCCAGATGACTAGAAAAATGCCAGTGTGCGCCAGTATTCAAACGGGCAGGTGGGACGACCTGGGTAGCTATAGGCCAGGTAGCCTGACATCGATCCCGGGTAAAGTCATGGAAGGCTGACACAGATTGCAGTCAGGACAGTATTAAGACTGGCAGCATGGCATTCAGCATGGTCTCAGCATGTGAGGAGAATACAGTTGGGGAGACAAAGGCAACTATGTAGCCATAACAAAGGGCGACTGGCGCCTTCATGGTGCCGGGTCAGAGTGCAGACAAAGCAGGAGCCCAACGAGGGCCAGTTGTGACTCCCAGATCCTCAGAACTCGGCCCCAGACTAAGGTAAAGTGCGGGGGGAGGGGGACTTTGATTTACATTGCTGGCGATAGGTCGCTGTGGGACCAGGTGGCCCTTCTCTCCCTTCTTGCATGCTGCAGCGTGCGCTTGATGGACTGGGAACTGAGGCCGTAATGTATGAAGTGGATTCACATAGGCTGATGATGGAGCTGAAAAAATCATGCCCCACAGTGAGGAAGTGGGACTGGTTTTAATGTTCCCTCTGAATACTGTGGGGGGGGCCTCAGCTCTGGCCGACCCTCTGTCGCCTGGCAACTAATGGCCAGGCCCTTCCCCCCTGCAAGGGGATGCTAAAGGTGTTGGAGTCAGAGAGATCAGGTGACCTCCTGGCCCGGGGAAGAGACACAGCCCAGAGAGGAGGGGCTGGAGTGGGGTTGGGAGTTTGGAAGCTGGCTGGAAGATGGAGGGGAGCCCCGAGGAGGCTTGGGCCTCCCAGTGGGGCTGTGGCCTCCCTGGGGCCCCAGATGGACCTAACTAAGGGGGGGTCTTGTTGTGTGTACTGGCAAGACCTGTCGTGGACCGTGTTCCTGTCATCTAAATAAACCTGTTTTACTGGCTGGCTGAGAGTCACGTCTGACTGCAAGGTGGGGGTGCAGGACCCTCTGGCTTCCCCAGGAGCCCGACTGGGTGGACTCACTGTGGGAAGCGCATGGAGAGGCACATGCTGAATGCTACGTGTGAGCTTCCTGCCCTGCAGACAGTCTGCTCCAAGGGAGAGGAGGCTTCCCAAAGTCCTGCCTGGCTTTGTGGGGAGCAGTTCCAGAGCATCGCCGGGGACTCTGTGACACCCAGGCCCTGGCGAGGGGCTCTGGGAATTCACTGACCTGCACATCCCAAACAGCTTTGCCCGCAGCCCTCCAAACTGAGCCACGGGGCAGCAGCCTACCCAGAGTGACAGGGGAACGCGCTCTGTGCCATCACACTGTCCTAGGCTTCCCCACGCTCTCTGCTGGCTGCAGGGAGCCTGGCTTGTAGCCGGAGCTGGGCTCCCAGCTCGCTCGCTGCCCACCCTGCCCCCCATCGCCAGTGGACCGAAGGCAGGAGCTCTCTGCCATGTGCTGCAGGACAGGGTGAAGCTCCAGGGGGAACGGGGAGGGGAGGGATGTGAGTACTTCCCAGACATGCCAGTGGCTCTGCTGATCGCTCCCAAAGGGACAGACGGTCTCTGGGCTCGGACCCCAGGAGCTACATGGTTCCAGGAGTGACAGGCGGGCACCCCATCACTATGGGCTGCATGGAGGGAGAAGGGGGAGGGAGCCAGCTTACCGTACTTGGCGGCTTTTGCTGCTGCTGCTGCTGCTGCTGCTGCCGCTCCCGCTGGTATTCCAGCTGTTTGGGACACAGTAGAGAGAGAGTCAGGGCTCTGAGATGGGGAGAACACAGCCCCACAGGCCCATCGACAGGGCCAATCATGCAACTTCACCTCCAACTCCTGGGACACCGCCGACACCAGGCACCACGCCAGGGACACCGCCGACACCAGGGATACCGCCGACACCGGGCACCACGCCAGGGACACCACCAACACCGGGCACCAGGCCTCCAACACCAGCCGCGCCTGCAGAGTTAAAGGAGAGAAACCCAGTCCCAGTCAATGCAAACTCTAAGTGCCAGCGCAGCCAGGCCAGTGCAATTCTGCTGCTCTGCGCTCCCGTCATGTCAGACACACTGTAAACATCCTGCGCCATCCTGCCTGTTCCTCTCAGCCCTACACGAGAGGGTCAGTCCGATGGGATAGGGATTCATTCTCCAGGGGGACGAACCATCTTCTCCAGCAGGAACTAGGGAGGGTGTTAAAAAGCAGCTGCTAAAGTTATACAAGTCTGTCAGATTGGATAACATACACCCAAGAGTGTAAAAGAGCTGGCCCAGGAGGTCCCAGAGCTGTTGATGTTGCAATACATCTTCAAACCTGGGCAAGTCCCAGAAGACTAGAAAAATGCCGGTGTGCGCCAGTATTCAAACGGGCAGGTGGGACGACCTGGGTAGCTATAGGCCAGGTAGCCTGACATCTATCCTGGGCAAAGTCATGGAAGGCTGACACAGATTGCAGTCAGGACAGTATTAAGAATGGCAGCATGGTCTTACAGAGAAGAGATTCTGTCAAACAAGCCTGGCATTGTTTGGGATGAGAATACAAGTCTGGGTGACAAGGGCAACTATGTGGCCATAATAAAGGGAGGACTAGACCCTTCATGGTGCTGCATGCACTGAAGGGGTAGAGGGCCATCTTACCGTACTTGGCTGCTTTTGCTGCTGCTGCTGCCGCTGCTGCCGCTGGGCTTCCAGCTCCTGGGGATAAAGGAAGGAGAGGAAATCTCAGAAACCTGACAATACACAGACACAGAACACAGCAGGCACATCGGCAGAGCCCGGTAAGCATATTCACTTGCCACCCTTGCAGCCCCTGGGACATCCCCGATTCCGGGCACGAAACCAGGAACTCCACTGACACCAGGCCTGGAGCACCACCAGACCCTGGCAGGGCTCCAGCACCTGCAGAGAGCAACAGGAGTGAGACACAGCACGAGATAGGAGCACAGGGAGGAGAACCAGTCCTCCAAGGAGAGAGGAGGGAAGTCCAGGAAAACGGAGACCGTGTGCCCTGCTCTGTCCTGGGCAGGCGTGAAGAGCAGACTGGCCTCTTGCTCCAGGAACATCCTGCTTCACCAGTGCAGCTGGAGCCCAGCTTCGATTGGCAGCTGTTTTTGGAGTGAGAAGGAAGCCCCACTTCTGGGATGCCCCCTCCCAGGCCTCCGCCCAGGAACTGGTCCTGGAGTGCCAGCACCACCACAAAGGGATGATGGAGCAAGAGGGGAGTTTTGCCTCCATCCAAATCCACCCTGGACACTCACGACTGAAAAGGGCTGACTAAACGGGGTGCCCTTTGCAGGAGAAAGCGGGGAGCAGCTGTCCAAGCCTTCCCGCTGCTCCCAGTGCAGAGCCCGCCCCGTCTCTGCGGGGCCGGCCTCTCCCAGCCTGGGACGGGACACACCCCTGTGTGCGCTCTGGGCTAAAGCCCTGGGAGTCAGGGCGCACTCTGATCCTGCAGCATGCTGCGCACCATGGACCTGATTGTCCTGGTTACACTTTGCACAGCGGGTCACTCCAGGGCAGTGACGCTGGTGATACGGTAGGAGAACCTGCGCTAGCCTTTGCGTTTATAAGGCCAGAGAGCAATGTTGGGACGGAAGGGGACACAGCTGGTTGCCTGGAAGGATTCCCTGTGCTGTGGTGCAACAGGCATTGCCTGCACTCAGAGGTGGTGTACTCAGAGCTGCCACTAGAGGGCACTCAAACCCTTATGTGCCTGCCTGTCCTGTGGCTGACAGACTGAGAATCAATGGAGCTGGTTGGGGAGTGAGGAGCAGGGGCCCTTTGTGTACACACACACACTAGTGCACTGCACTGATGCCACAGCTTGCGGGTGCTCCGTGTGAAGGACCCTACTGAACCCAGACACAACCGGCGCCCAGCGTTGCTGCGGAAATGAATCTGATGTGTATATCCCCACTGAAATCAGGGGGTGCCTCTTAGCTGAGCGTTGGAGGGGAACCAGAGCCGTGTCGCACGCACATTCACCATTGCTCACACACTCACACATGACACTGTCTGGGAGCAGCGTTTTCGAAAGCAAAGATTGCACACACACCCCCCAGCTTCCAAGAGAATGCAACTGCTGTCGCGGAGCTGAGAGCTCCTGGGGAAACACATTACAACACACAGCTAGCAGAACGGAATCTGCCCGGACAAGCTGCCCTCCTCCCCATCAATGCTCCGCTAGTGCAGATCTGCTTGGAGTGACACTAGTGTGAATACACAGACCTCCCCAGACCCCAGAGAGCTTCTCCCGCTGACATAGCTACCGCTGCTCGCAGGGGCTGGAGTAATTAAGGTGACGGGAGCGCTCTCCCACCTGCACTAGCAGCCCTACAGTGGCACAGCAGCACTGCTGGAAGCTGTCTAGTGTAGCCATAGCCTGGGTTCCCAGGAGCTCAGCTGTGCAGGTCTCAGAGGGAGCCATACAACCCTTCTGAAAGGAAGAAAAGAGCTGTGAAATGTCCTGGCTTTAAAGTCTGATATCGGAGGCCCTTCTAGTGCAGAATATCCCATCAGGCCGCTGAAATCCCCCTCTGCAGGCAGGGGATAACGTTCTCCCTCTCGCCCTGCAGGGCTGGGTAACCCAGCTTTTAATCAGGACAGAGAAGAACTGTCCCTGGGGCAGGGCTGAGTCCTGCCTACCCTGGACCGTGGCATCCTTTATCCTCTGAAACTGCTCCAGGTGGGTCCATCCCGGGGAGATGGATTGTGGGCTCAGGACAGGTGAAAAGGTCAAAGATGCATCATCAATCTGTTTATCTCACGGCTCAGCTGTTTGCCCTATGGTGCTGATTCATCAGAGACTCTGTGCCAGGCATGCCACAAGGGAGACCCAGCACCTCCCAGACAGCGACTGCCCGAGTCAGCCCTTAAGAGCTGCTCGTCCCAGTGGGCCTGCAGGGAACAATCAGAGCCCACTCACCATACGCTGCTGCTTTTGCTGCTGCTACTGCTGCTGCCTGGCTTCCAGCTCCTGGGTCACAAGGGAAGAGAGTCAGGGCTCTGAGATGGGGAACGCAGCCCCACAGGCCCATCGGCTGGGCTAGTCAAGCACATTTACCTGCAACCCCTGGGACACCTGCAACTCCAGGGAGACCCCCAACTCCGGGCACCAGGCCTCCGAGGCCTCCGATTCCAGGGATGCCAGCAGCACCAGGCACGACGCCAGCACCTGCAGAGAGCACAGGAGCCAGACGAGCATTGGCACTCTGGTGCAGAGAGTGCAGAATGGCCCAAACCCCAGGAGAATCAGTGGTCAGGGCCCACTCCGGAGTGAACGGAGCAGCAAGCTCCCCGCAGCGTCCTGGAGGGGCCCCGCTCACCAGGCAGCCCTGCCGGTGCCCCTGCCTGCTGGGGAATGGCACAGTGAGGCCAGACCTCCCAGCTAGGCAGGGCTCGCTGGCTTCGCCGTGTCGCCCCATGCACCAGTCGTTATGTCATTCGTGGGGCACTGGCTGCAACATGCTCTCCCAGCCAGACGCGAGGCCTGGCCTGGCAGTGCAGGGCTGGTGGAGCATGCCCAGACTGAGGTGCTGACTGCTCTGCTGGGCCCATTAGTCCCTGTTGCCCTGGATCGTTGCTGATGTGCTACTGCCCGAGAGGCCTGGCAGAGAGCAGCCCACACGCCCCCCCCACCGGCCAGAGCGGTGCAGGACGTGTGAACACGCACATGATGCCCATCCTCTCCAGGTGGCAGGGGAAGTCGCTCCCATGCTCTGCTCCTGGGCGTCCCCCAATGGGACACCAGTGCCTGGCCTTCAGGGGATCCCTCTCCTGGGTCTCCATCTTGGTTCACTGGTCCCCCAGTGGGACCTTTACCCTGCCCTGGGGTACCCCAGCTCCACATCCCTAGGTTTTCCCCACTGCCCCACCCACTGAGCTGCAGGCCCTACCTGGTCTGCAGTTCCATGGCTCACAACAATGGCTCTGCCAGGCTGTACTGAGCGGTGCAGGGACAGTCTGAGGGCCTCACCCCAGAGCTGTGGTTGGCAGGTCAGTGTGGGGGTCTCAGGCTTTTGCCTCGGCTCTCCGGAAATCCCCCAGGTGGGCTGGGCCCGATGCCCCATCACTCCCTGCCTCCTGCTCACGTGTGCTCTAGCCCACCACAATGGCACCCCAGGGCTGGGGTTTGCAGCAGCCGTGGCTCCTTTGCAGGCTGAATGGGAACAGGGGTCCCTGGTGCTGCTGCCCAGGGATGGAGCCAGGGTCTGCAAGGAGCAGGTTTATCCATCCGTCTCCATCCTGCCTTCCCGAGGGAGCCCGTTACCCACCTGGCTTCTGCCAAACACACCACTTTGGTGGTGCAGGCCCTGCAGTGCCACTCTCTAGCATCTTGGCTCATGCCCATCACCATGGCATCTAGGCTCAGGCAACTCACCATATTTAGCTGCTGCTTTAGCTGCTGCTACCTGAGCTCCAACTCCTGGAGACACAAACAAGGAGACGTTCAGGGATCTGGACTTCATCACATGCCAGCAGAACAGCTGCCCCCAGACCCTCTCGGCCACCCCCATACTGAGCTAGAGAGAAACTCTTGGGTCCCCCTGTGATGCGAGGGGAACTTGTCCTTGGTGTCTGTGCAGGCGCCGGCCCTGCAGCAACCTGGCCTCTCCCCGATGAAGAGGCTCAGAGTCAACCACTGCCTGGACGCCTGGCCCCAGGATGGTTCTTCTCCACACCGAGAGGAACTCCACCGCCATGCACCTCCCCTGCCCCTGGAGCCAGCCCCATGCACCCTCCCCCCAGTCAGCCCTTCTTCCCTGCCCCAACAACTCCCCCTCCCCTAGAGTTAGCCCCCCACTTCCCCAGAGCCAGCCCCTCTCCCACTGTCCCTGGAGCCAGCCTCATGCCCCTTCCCCTCCTCCCCCATGCCCGTCCCCACAGAGCGGCCGCAGCCTGAGCAGGCTGGCTGGGCAGTGGCAGGGCCCGGCTCAAGGCCCCATTCCTGTGCCAAGGAGTGCGGGAGGCTCTAGGCAGCTGCCCCCTTGGCTCCCTGGGAAGAGGCCAACCAGCGCACCTGTCCCTGTGGGGTATCCTGCCTTTCCGGCAGCACCGGCACCTAGCCCGCCTGGTCCGTACCCTGCAACCACAAAAAGCAGAGGACTCTGTTAGTCCCTCCCATCAACGCAAGCAGCTGTGAGAGGAGCGGGGCAGCCCAGAGGGCAGGGCCTGCCGCAGCCTGGGGATGTGGCATAGTCCTGCAAGGTGGGAGCCAGATTTCCATCTCGGAGTGAGGCTGGCTGCGGCGTGAGGCATGTCCTCAGGAAGGGCCAGCGCTCAGCTCTCCGAGCCGCCGGAGGGAGCGAGGCTGGGGCCTCAGCACATCTGGCTTACAGCCCTGCACTGCCGGGACGCCAGGAATCCAGGGAGACAGCTCCAGTTCGGGCCAGCCTCCAACTGGGAGATGTTCACAGTTGTCAGCATTCTTCCTCCCCGGCTAGTCGGCCCAGGGAGGCCGCTGCTCCGCGGGGGGAGCAGGAGGGTGCGTGGGCCTCCAGGCCGGGAGACTTGCACTCAGGTCTCAGGTAACAAAGTACAGCAATAAACAAACCCTGCCCTCCTCGTGGAGCCCTTGGGCTGGCTCATTGCCAGCCCACAGCAGGGCAGAGAAAGGGCAGCTCTGAGCCATCTTCACCCTCCCCAGTGCTGCCCTGGTCCCAGCTGCCCACAGCCCCAGGGGTCACTCGGACAGCCAGGAGGATGGGAAGCGGGTGCCCGAGGGTTAAAAGCTGCCTTGTGCTGGGAGAGCAGTGCTCAGCACCCCCGTCTCCAGGCTAGGAGCTTGTCAGCATGACCGTGAGCAGCCCCAGTGCTCTCTGCTCGGCGTGTCTGGCGCTGTGCGTCCTGAGACCCTCCCAAGGTGGGAGGCCAGCTCGTGTGAGCAGGCAGCTGGCACTCGAAAGGCAGAGCTTTCCCTGAGCTGGGGGAAGAGCAGGGCTCACACGGGATGTCTGAGCAGCCCCCGAACCGCCTGCAGCCCTGTGCAAACCTCTCTATGAGCTCGCCAGGCCTCTCTCGACACCAGCTGCTCAGGGATTTGGTGCCAGCTCACAGTCTGGCTGGCTACAGGTCTCAGCTCCTAGGAGATTCCTCCCATCAACCATCCCGGATGGGTGTTGGCACGGACCCCTCTGAGGTTTGGAATGGCTATGGAGTCATCCAACGCTATGGACTCATCCCTCCTCCCTGCTGGGAAGCCGCGTTTAGAGTTAGAAGGGGGAAGTCACTGAACCCTTGTGACCAGATGGCCCTGACCTCATCCCAGGAGGGCTGAGAATGAAAGAGCTCTCACCGTAAGGCAGCTTTCCAGTGCTGTAGGGCAGCCCATAGCCACCTAGCAAGAGAAAACACATGGAGACGGGAGTGAGTGCAGCAGCCTGTGCGTGTGAGCTCCATCCCACCTGCCCTGCAGGCCCTGGGGCATTGGGCCCCTGCTGCAGCCAGGCAAGACCGGCACACCAGCCACGCCATTCCAAGCCCTGCTCTTCCACTTCAGAAGTGCCCCATTTGCCAGCACTCTGCGGAACATGAGCTGTCCAAGCTTAACTCCAAGGGAGACTGTTTCAGAGCCACCCCTTCCTGTGGCAAGCCCATGCAGACTCCACTTCCTGCCAGCCACTGGGCCAGGGTAGTGCCAGGCAGTGAGACCCCCGGCCCCGCATTCCTGGTAGTGGCAGCAGAACCCTCCCAGCTGGTGAGGTGGCCATTTCTCTGATGCTCTGAGGAGCTTCTGCCCCAGGCCAAGGGCCACACTGCCCACAGCCCACCTCCAAGCAGAGCATGTTTCCGAGCATGTCCCCCAATGCAGGCTCAGCAAGGGACCCCTGGAGGCCCTGCAGTGAGAACTGCTCCCACCCGGCCTCGTGCTGGCCACAGCCAAATGAAAGGCTTTGGGAGCTCCTGCTGAGGTCAGCAAGGGGGCTGGGGCAGCGTGCGGAGAGGAACGTTGCCATTGGGGAGCAGGGGGAATATCCTAGAGAAGGGCTGGAAGCCCCATTGGGTGGGACATCTGAACCAAGGCTGGACAAACCACACATCAATACGGAACCCCAGCAGCCTGGCTGCAGGGAGCGGGGCAGCCTGCTCCATCTCCAGAGTGAGCCAGACAGGGCCTGGGGAGCCCAGTATCTGGGGCGGGCACCAGCCCCTCAGGCTCTGGCAGGAGCAGATCGAGAAGGAGGAAGATTTAGACACAAAGGCTGAAGAGAGGCTGCTGATTTCAGGCACCTCCATTTTTGGTGCCCAGCCTGAGACAACTTGAGTTGAGCCCACGTTCGAAACTGTGGGCCTGATTGTCCCCACAGCACTCCTGGGGGGGCTTCTCCCCTGGCACCAGAGCCGTCTCCAGCCAGAGGAGGCCAGGGATCAAAGTGAGTCAGAGCTTTATTGCTCATGTCTCTGCGGGTGGAGAGTGCTCTCGTCCCTCCTGCAAGCCAACATGTGGAGACCAGATTTCCCTGCGCCCATTCCAGGCGTTCCCACATCAACACAGCCCTGACAGAAAGCAGAGCTCTCTGGCCAGATGCTGCTGTGAGCTCTGTGCTGAGGAGGCTCCATTTCACAGGATTTTAGCAACCCACCAGTCCCTAGGGACAGCTGTCTCCACACGCCCCATGGTACCTTCGGAGCCTAGACATGCTTGTGGGCTCTTACTGGGCTGCGAAGCCATGTTAGTGCCCTGATCTCTGCCTCCTTGCGTGCTGCACAGACAGGGAAATTAAGGCACAGCACAGCCTGCTGAGAGACCACAGATTTAGCCTGGACTATAACCCAGCTCTCCCAAGCTCAGGCCTGCACGTGTCGGCCACGAGAGCTTTCTGATAGTTGGCTTGGCAGTGGTGACAGTGAGACTTTGTTTCCTCAGCAATCTAAACAGAAGCAAAAGGCATTGATGGCTGCATTACTAGTCGGCTGTGTGCTGGGAACTGACCCAGCCGGGAGGTATAAACAGCCTGGCCTCGCTGGGAGCATGCCCACCGGGTTGTGGGATTCCAGTCCATTATCCCCACGGACTGCAAGTGGGGACACTGGCTGAGTCCTGGGCTAGCCAAACTCAGCCAGCGGCCCAAGGAGCAGGAGTCTATGAGCCTCAGACCACATGGCCTTGGCCAGTGCCCAGTGTGCACCAGATCAGAGCTGCTGCTCACAGAGAACATGTATGTAACTCGAAATGCAACTCCGGGCCGGCCACCACTGACCGCAGCTTGCGAAGGAACAGGCTTTTCTCAACCATGCAGGGCAAAAGTCATCTCTGTGTGCCAGGCTGCAGGGCGCCTTCTCCTTGCAAAATGGCCGCCGTCCACTGACTCCAGTGAGGCCAGGGGTTCACCCGCAGGTTCAGAGATGTGAAGGCTAGAGGGAGCACTGTGATCATCTAGGCCAGTGGCTTTCAAACTTTTTTTCTGGCGACCCAGCTGAAGAAAATTGTTGATGCCTGTGACCCAACGGAGCTGGGGATGAGGGGTTCAGGGTGTAGGAGGGGGCTCAGGGCTGGGGCAGGGGATTGGGGTGCAGGGGGTGAGGGTTCTGGGATTAGGGTGTGGGCTGGGGATGAGGAGTTTGGGGTGCAGGAGGGGGCTCTCGGTTTCTGGGATCTCAGGGCTGGGGCAGGGGATTGGGGTGCAGGGGGTGAGGGCTCTGGGGTTAGGGGGTGGGCTGGGGATGAGGGGTTTGGGGTGCAGGAGGGGGCTCTGGTTTCTGGGATCTCAGGGCTGGGGCAGGGGATTAGGGCGCAGGATTGGGGCGTGGGCTTACCTCAGGTGGCTCCCGGTCAGTGGTGCAGCCGGGGTGCAGAGGCAGGCTTCCTGCATGTCCTGGCGCCGCGGAACGCGCTGTGCCCTGGAAGTGGCCAGCAGCAGGTCTGGACCTAGGCAGAAGTGCGCAAGCAGCTCTGCTTGGCTCTTACTTGCAGGCACCGCCCCCCAGCTCCTACTGGCCGGGAACTGGCCAATGGGAATGCGGAGCAGGTGCTCGAGTCGGGGGCAGCGCGTGGAGCCCGTGGCCCCTCTGCCTAGGAGCCAGAGCTGCTGCTGGCCACTTCCAGGGCGCAGCACGATGTCAGAACAGGTCGGGACCAGCCTACCTCAGCCGGGCAGCACCGCCAACGGGACTTTTAACAACCCAGTCAGCAGTGCTGACCAGAGCCGCCACAACCCAGTGCCTGACATTCCCCAACCCAGTTCTGGGTCGCGACCTGCAGTTTGAAAACCACTGATCTAGTCTGACCCCTGCATAGCACAGGACAGAGACCCGCCTTGAATTAATTCCTGCTTGAACTAGAGCAGAGCTTTCAGAAAACCAGCCAGTCTTGATTTAAAACTGGCCAGTGATGGAGAATCCACCACAACCCCTGGTAAGTTGTTCCAATGGGTAATTCCCCTCAGTGTTAACATTTTACACCGTATCTCCAGACTGAATTTGTCTCGTTTCAACTTCCAACCATTAGATCATGTTAGACCTCTCTCTGCTATCAGTAAGGGCTTGATCCTGTGAGCAGCTAAACTCTCCAACTCCCATTGTCTTTCTTGGTCCTTAGGGAACAGTCCTATAAATGGTGTAGAGATGAAGCCTAGAGAGTTCTACAGAACCTTAATGGGGTGCTTCACACCTATGGAATGTAATAGGGAAGTGCTATTACTCCTCTGTATGGTGTGTCTTAAACAGCCTACAGAATCCCTGAGCAGGGACAGAATTCCCTCCTCGACTGGGTGAGGCGGAGCAAAGCATTGCAGCTGGGTGGAATTTTTTTGTCTGAAAATGTTTCTCACCAAAAATGGGATGAAGTTGAAAATGGTGTAAAATGTTATTTTCAGGGATAGTTTTTTATTTTTCAGTGGAAAACTTAGAAACAATATGAAATGATTTTTTTTTGTTTAATTTCTGTTTTCCAAAACCAAATACCCTGGGGATAATTTTTCCTAAGTTTCTCCCCGCTCCCCCGTATTCTTTTCTCTTTTTTCATTTTTCTTTTCTCACTGTGTAATGTATCGAAATGTTGAGAAAATTACAGTGAAAAAAGGTGGGAGAGGGAAGAGAAAGAAGAAAGTAGAAAAAACGTTTTATTGCACTCAGTGGCAAAAACAAAAATTCAAAATGTCAAAGAAATATGTTGTGTACAAAATTTTAATTTTTTTCCCCAGTTTGAAACCCCATAAACAGGGAACAACTTCACAATTCAAAAATTTGCAAGAAATTGTTGATTGCTGTCTCTTGAAATAACCCACCGACAGGGCAAACAGATCTGTTACGGCCTGGGGTGTCCTACATCCCGCCGCTCAGGTAGCTGCCACCATCACCAAGCTTTGCACTTGGAAATTTTACCTCAGCTCCCTTATTCCAAGGGCCCTGTCCTCTGGTATGTACAGTAGGTGGTCTTCGAAGGCCACTGCGGGAAAACCCAGTCACCACAGTTCCACTGCAGACTTCTCAAACTCTGACTGTGATCATTACAAGTCAGCCCAGGAGTGAGCTAATTTAGGGCTAGTCTACACTTACCAGCCGGGTCGACGCAGTGAGTTCGACTTCTCGGAGTTCGAACTATCGCGTCTAATCTGGACGCGATAGTTCGAACTCCGGAAGTGCCGCGGTCGACTCCGGTACTCCACCACTGCAAACGGCGGTGGCGGAGTCAACCTTGGAGCCGCGGACTTCGATTCCGCGGTGTCTGGACGGGTGAGTAGTTCGAACTAGGGTACTTCGAATTCAGCTACGCTATTCACGTAGCTGAATTTGCGTACCCTAGTTCGACCCCCCTTCTTAGTGTGGACCAGCCCTTAGAGTCCCTTCCTGTCACCTTCAGCCAGGTCGCAGGACAACCTGCCTCCAGCGGGGAAGCTCAACTCTCTCTCCCAAAGCTCCTCGCCTGGCGTTCCAACCAATACTCTCTGGTGGCTCCTCTTCAATTCTGCCTAGTCAGAAAACCCACAGAGAGGGAGAGTGCTGCTATTCCCCCAAGAGACACAGGGTGATCGCTGCCTTGTCCACCAGCCTACAGAAAGGGCGATAGCTCCTTAGTCAAATAACTCACAGAAAGGGTGAGCTCAGCCTACTCTAAGATTAAATGGCTGTTTGCTTCCTATTCTGGTCACCAATAAAAAGGCAATGTCTGCCTAGTGCAATAACTCACAGAAAGAGTGATCACTGACTATGAAAATAATCCACACAAAGAGCTAGCACTGCCTAGTCAAATAACCACCATAGAAAGGATGACCACGGCCTAATCTAATAATCTCAAAGGGCCATTGCTTCCAATTCTAATCAATAGAAAGGTAATGTCTTCCTAGAATGGCAACAAATGCCTGTTTAAATTTCCCATAGGAAGGGTAAACAATGCCTAGTCAAATAACCAATAGAAAGGAGGATTTCTAGCTATGTAAATAACCCTCAGAAAGGGCTATGGCTGCCTTGTCAAACAACCCCTGGAAAGGGCTATCCCTGCCTACTCCAATGGCACATGGAAGGGGCAATCCCTTCCTCTTCTAATAAATGAGAGCAAAGGGAATTGCTGCCTATTCAAATAACCAGTATGAAGGGTGACTGCTGATTATGGAAATACCCCACAGGAAGGATGCTTAAGGCCTAATCACTTACATGACAGAAAGGGTGATCCCAGCTGATTCAAACAGCTGAGAGAAAGGGTGATCACGGCCTGGTCAAATAACCGAGAGTAAGGGCAAAGGCTTCCTTGTCAAATAGCCCATAGAAAGAGCAATCACTGCCTGTTGAAATAGCACATAGAAAGGGTGAGCCCTTCCTATCAAATTAACAGAGCTATCCTATCTCCTAGAGCTGGAAGGGCCCTTGAAAGGCCATCAAGTCCAGCACCCCGCCTTCACAGCAGGACCAAGTGCTGATTTTGCCCTAGATCCCTAAGTAGCCCCCTCAAGGATTGAGCTCACAACCCTGAGTTTAGCAGGCCAGTGCTCAAACCACTGCGCTAAGCAAGAAAAAAGACAGCCGCTGCCTAGAGAAATAAGCCACATAAAGGGAGCTCACTGCTTGGGAGAGATTGATGCTTAGTCTAATAACCCATATACATGGGGAAAGCTGCCTAGTCAAACAACCCACAGAGAGGGCCATCTAGGTGATCTTGGCCTAGTCAAATAACCCATAGACAGGGTGAAATCTGCTTAGTCAAATTACCCACAGAAAGGGCAAACTCTGCCTGGTCAAATAACCCATAGAAATGACAATCACAGCTTAGCCAATGCCCAGTACAAAGGGTGCTCATTGCTTGGTTTAATAACCCATAGAAAGGACAATCACAGCTTAGCCAATGCCCGATAGAAAGGGTGATCATTGCTTGGTTTAATAACCCATAGAAAGGGCAATCACAGCTTAGCCAATGCCCAGTACAAAGGGTGCTCATTGCTTGGTTTAATAACCCATAGAAAGGGCAAGCGCCGCCTAGTCAAATAAGCACAGGAGGGGCACTCCCTACCTGGTCAAGTAACGTATAGGGTACGTCTACACAGCCACTGGGAGCAAGGCTCCTGGCTTAGGCAGCCAGACTCATGCTAGCAGGGCTCGAGCTAGCCCATTAAAACTAGCAGTGTGGACGCTGCAGCTCTGGTGAAGACTCAGGCTAGCCACCCAAGCTTAAGCCTAGGGGGCTGAGTAGGCGTGAGCTCAGGTGGCTAACCTGAGTCTCTGCCTGAGCTGCAACGTCCACACAACTGTTTTCAGTGCCCAGCTTGAGCCCCGCTAGCACATGTCTCTCTGCCTGGGATGGGAGGCTTGCTTCCAGCTGCACTGTAGACACACCCTAGAAAAGACAGTCATTTCCTGTTCAAACAGCCAATGGAAAGGGCGGACGCTGCCTAGGCTGGAAATGGGGATATTCAAATAGCCGATATATGTGGCTGCAGCAGGGTGATTTCTGCCTCTTCGGGTAAGCCATAGAAAAGGCGATAGCTGTCTAGTCAATTAACCCAGAGAAAGAGCTGGTAAGGCGGAGGCCAATAACCCACTGAAAGAGCAATCTCTACTGAATCAAACAGCTGATAGTAAGGCCAAACAATGCCTAGTCAAAACACCAATCAAGTCATTGCTGCCCATTCAAATAACCATACAAAGGGCGATCGCTGCCCAGTCAAATAACTCACAGAAAGGGCCAGAGCATCATATTCAAATAACCCACAGAAAGAGAGCTAGCATCAGGGTCGGCTTTAGGCTGATTCCCCCGATTCCCCGGAATCGGGCCCCGCGCCTTAGGCATCTTTTTAATTTAAAAAATTTTTTTTACTCACCCAGCAGGGTGTATGTGTCCGCTCTGGATCTTCGGCAGCATTTCAGCGGCGGGGGGTCCTTCGGTGCCACAGAAGACCCGGAGCAGACCCCCCACCGCCGAAGTGCCGCCAAAGCCCCTGACTGCCACCAGGTATTCGAATCGGGCCCCACTGTTCAGAAAGCCGGCCCCGGATAGCATCCAAGTCAAATGACCAATGGGCTATTGACACCTAATCAAATATCCTATAGAAAGGCTGAGTGTATCATATTCAAATATCCTATAGAAAGGGTGATTGCTGATTATTGAAATAACTCACCGAAAGGACGATCAAAGTGTGGTCAATTAAACAGCAGAAAGGGTGATCCCTTTCAAATAACTGATAGAAACCGTGCTCACTGCCTATTCAAATAACCATAGGAAGAGCAATCACTATCTAGTCAAATACCTCACATAAAGGGCTTTCGTCACTTAGTCAAATAATGATGGGAATAATTTATAAAAAGGCAATCACATAATATTCAAATAGCTTTAACAGGACAATTGCTGACTAGTCAAATAACTTAGAGAGGGTGATCGCTATAGAAATGGAAACTGATGCCTAGTCAACTAAACCATTGAAAGGGCAGACTCTGCTTATTCAGATTACTGATGGCAATGGCAATCGAGGCCTAAGCTAATAACAAACAGAAAGAGCTATCGACACCTGGTCAAATAACCCACAGAAAGGGTGAAAGCTGCCCATTCAAACAAGTTGTAGGGAGGTCAACGGCTGCCTAGTCAAACAGCTAATACACAGAGCGATTGCTACTTACACATAGAAAGGGTGATCACTGCTTAGGGCACCGCGTACACTACAGCGCTTACAGCTGCACCAATCCAGCTGTAGTACTGCTAGTGCCGAGGGGAGAGAGCTCCCCCATCGACTTAATTAATCCACCTCCAATGAGCAGCGGTAGCTATACTGGCATGAGAAACTCTCCTGCCGACATAGCCTTGTCCACGCTAGCACTTAGGTCGGAGTAACTTACATTGCTCGGGAGGCTGGCTAATTCACACCTGTGAGCAACACAAGTTGTACCGACCGAAGCTGTGGCGTGTACGTAGCCTTAGCCAAAGAACTGATGGAAAGGGTGATTTCTGCCTACTCAAATAACCATAAAAAGGGTGATCCCGGCCTACTCAAATGACACACGGAAAGGGCAAACACATCTCATTCCAAGAAGCAGCAAAGAATCCTGTGGCACCTTATAGACTAACAGAAGTTTTGCAGCATGAGCTTTCGTGGGTGAATACCCACTTCTTCGGATGCAAGCATCTCATTCCATTATCGCTGCCTATGGAAATAACCCATAAAAAGGGTGATGATGAGGACAACCTATTGAAATAACCAATACAAAGAGCGATTGCTGTTCTTCAAAAGGCCGTTGCTACCTAGTCGTTGGCTGATCGCTGCCAACTCAAATAGTGGACAGGAAGGGCAATCAGTGCGTAGTCAAATAAACAATAGAAAAGACAATGGTTTCTGATTCAAATAACCAAAAGAAGGGAAATTACTTCCTCTTCAAATAACCATAGAAAGGGGGACTGACACTTAGTCAAATAAGTGACAGAAATGTCAATCAACATCAACTGAAATAACTGTTAAAAAGGTGACTTCATTCTATTTTAAAATAACCCATAGAAAGGGCAATAGGTGCCTATTCTATTAACCACAGAACAGGTGAGGCATCCTAGTCAAATAACCAACAGAAAGAGCACCTGAGGCCTCATCAAATACCCATAAAAAGGGGGATTGAGGCCTAGACAAATACCCATAGAAAGGAGGATTGAGGCCTCATCAAATACCCATAGAAAAGCGGATTGAGGCCTAGATAAATAACCATAGAAATGGGGATTGAGGCCTAGACAAAGAACCCATAGAAAGGGGGATCATATCTTATTCAAATAAGCCTATGGGAAAGGCAATTGATACCTAGTCAAGGTAGAACCCTTGCTGCCTATTCCAATAATCATAGACGAGGTGAGTGCTACTGTCACACAGCTATACCCCAAGGAGGAATCCCTTCAGTGTGCCAGAATTCAAAGGGGTCCCACTCCTCCTTCAGGGTAGACCATGTGGCCTCAACACCTTTGAGACTGAGCCTCTGGGCTCTAGCACTCCTGTTTCACACCATAGCTCTAAGATAGACTCTAGTTCTGAGACTTTCTGTCCTCTTCAGGGATCAATGAACCTCAGCACGTATTTGCAGTGACACCAGGCAGCCTTTTCAAAACAAAGACGTGTTTATTAGTCAACTGGCATGCGACCTTGGGAAGTCCTTAGGATACAATAAAGAAGCAAAGGTTAAGGCATAGTCCATACTGGCTAAAGCAGAGGTGGGGAACCTTTTTTCTATCAGGGGTCATTGACCCACAGAAAAAATCAGTCGTGGGCTACACACAGCCCCATGGGGGCAGGGAGGGGGAGGCTCAGGGTTTCCCCTAGGCTCCTGGGTGGGGCCAGAAACAAGGGGTTCAGGATGTGGGAGGGGGCTCCGAGCTGGGGCAGGGGATTGGGGTGTGGAAGGGGGTGAGGGCTCTGGCTGGGGATGAAGGTTTGGGATGCAGGAGGGGGCTCCGGGCTGCGGCCAAGGGGTTTGGAAGAGGTTCAGGGTGGAGGCTCCAGGAGGAAGTTTGGGTGTGGGAGGGTGCTCAGGACTGGGGCAGGGGGTTGGGGTGTGGGATCTGAGAGGGAATTAGGGTGTGGGAGGGAGTTCCAATCTGGGGCAGGGGGTTCGGGGTGTGGACTCCGGCCAGATGGCGCTTACCTCTGTTGGTTCTCAGTTGGCAGCGCAGCAGGGCTAAGTCAGGCTCCCTGCCTTCCCTGGCTCCTTGTTGCTCCCAGAAATGGCTGCCATGTCCAGCCCCCAGGCAGAGGGGCCAGGGGGCTCTGCACAGTGCACACTGCCCATGCTCACAGGTGCTGCGCCCACAGCTCCTATTAGCCGTGGTTCCCAGCCAATGGGAGCTGTGGAGCCGGCATTGGGGGCAGGGACAGCGCACAGAGTTTCCCTGATCGCCCCTGCTCCTTGGGGCCACAGGGTCATGTCGGCGCTTCTGGGAGCTGGAGCCGACCTTATCTTCTCCCCACAGCGGGGCAAGCCAGCGCTCGTGGCTCCAGCCCCGCGGGGGGTGCCAAGGCTCCGGGCTTATGGCTCCGGTGCGGAGACTTGCTGCGGGCCATATAAAATGAAGCAGTGGGCTGGACCCAGCCCATGAGTTGTAGGTTCCCCACCCCTGGGCTAAAGCCAGGGGTCCCTTGACCAACCTGCTCTAGGAACCATCTTGGTTTCTTTTCAGCCAGTTTCTGCCCCTTGTCTGTCAGTCCCAGGTCAGACCTATATCTAGAGCCCTGCTTGGATACAAAATTTGTATTCACATCAGATCTGTGATCCACAAAAATCGTCCGCGGATTTGCAGGGCTTTACCTGTGTTTCTCAAAAGGCCAGTTCTTATCCTAGCCTCTGGTCACCTCTTGGTCCATTGTCCTCCTGCAGGACACTTACTGAGTTCACATGTTCTGCCTGCTGGAGTTTCCCCATTGTTATGCATCAATTGTTCGGTCCTTGGGGTTCCCATTGTCTTTCTGGATCCTCTATCGATAGGGGTCAGTTTCAGCCACAACAACACATTCATATCACCCCAGGCAGTTACGTGACCCAAACACCTCATGGACCCTGCTTTGCCCTGGGAGCAGCATTTGAACCCTTCTGCAGTTGCAATCCCTAGTCGAGTAAGTCCTGTCATGCATCTCATTCACCAGAAAACTCCCATTGCTCACAGCTACCTAGTCAAATGACCCATAAAACAGGTTCAAATAACTGCCTGTTCAAACAGCCACAGAAAGAGTGCTTGCTGCCAACTCAAATACTGACAGAAAGAGTGACTGGGGCCTATTCAATTAACCCACCAAAATTGCTGCCTATGGAAACACCCTCTAGAAAGTGTCATCGCTATCTGGCCTAATAACCCATAGCAAGAGCAATTGCTGTTTATTCAAACAACCCACAGAAGGTGTGATCGAGGCCTATTCAATTCGACTGGAGTTTTTGTACCAGGGAGTTTCACAAGAGTAATAGCTAGAGTCAAACCTTCATTTCCAGGCCCGGAGCTTGCAGGTGGAGACTCAGAATCCTTGTTCTCAGGGCAGTGGCCCTTTATAAGTGGGACAGTCTATATTCCGGCCTATGTTAGATGGAGGTCCAACTAGATGATCCCAATGGTCAAGCTATGAAGTCTACGAATAATCACCAGGACACAAGATGATGCCTCCCACCACAAGGAAGCTGACAACTTCGAAAATATCAGCTGGTGTTAAATGTGCTTGATGGGGCAGCTAGCCCACCCAGCCCCACTCCTACCACCCACAAAGAGACACATTTTGTGAAAAATGTCTTACTGTATCAAGCCTGGGGACTTTTGCCCCTCGACCCCTATTTAGGCACCCAGAAAAGTTTCCTGATTCAGTCTGGCCAACTGCAAGAAACAACAAGTCTTTCTCCTCCCTTGGTTTTCACTCAACTGCTAGAACAGGGCCTCATCCTCCCTGACTGAACTAACCTCGTTATCTCTAGCTTGCTTCTTGCTTGCATATATAAACCTGCCCCTGGAAATTTCCACTACTTGCATCCGAAGAAGTGGGTATTCACCCACGAAAGCTCATGCTGCAAAACGTCTGTTAGTCTATAAGGTGCCACAGGATTCTTTGCTGCTTCTACAGAACCAGACTAACACGGCTACCCCTCTGATACTTGACACCATGCAAGGCACTGCATTTAGCCGTATGGAGTGGAAATCCATCAACCTCATGAAGAAACTTGCACAAATACAGACGGATATCATCTTCCTTTCCAAATGTAAACGGATGGACATCATACCTAATGGACTAAAGGTAAAAAATCCACTGCTATCTACATACTACACAGACCACAGTGAGAGATTATGCCATACTCTATCAAAGAAACTGAGGAACCACCTGATCAGCATCCTATACAGCAAACAGGAAAACATCAAAAAAGAGCTCTCCAACCTGGAGACTCTCAACAATAACCAAACTTCCATACAAACGGACTTCACTAAAATAAGACAGGAGATCTACATTACTCACTTCACCTCTCTACAAAGGAAAAAGGACTGTAAGCTGTCTAAACTCCTACCTGCTACATGGGGCCACAACCGTGGTACCCCTAACCCACCCAGCAATATCGTCAATCTATCCAGCCACACACTCAGCCCAGAAGAAACGTCTGTCCTATCTCGGGGACTCTCTTTCTGCCCTGCCACCCCCACCAACATGATACAGTTCTGCGGCGATCTGGAAGCCTACTTTCGCCGTCTCCGACTCAAAGAATACTTTCAGGACAACACTGAACAGCGCACTGATACACAGTTACCCTCCCACCAACAGCACAAAAAGAAGAACTCCACATGGACTCCTCCTGAGGGTCGAAATGACAGTCTGGACCTATACATTGAATGCTTCCGCCGACGTGTACAGGCAGAAATTGTGGAAAAACAACATCGCTTGCCTCATAACCTAAGTCGTGCAGAACGCAATGCCATCCACAGCCTCAGAAACCATCCTGACATTATAATCAAAGAGGCTGATAAAGGAGGTGCTGTTGTCATCATGAACAGGTCTGACTACCAAAAGGAGGCCACCAGACAACTCTCCAACACCAAATTCTACAGGCCACTTCCCTCAGATCCCACTGAGGAATACACTAAGAAACTGCACCATCTACTCAGGACACTCCCTACACTAACACCGGAACAAATCAACATACCCTTAGAGCCCCGACCAGGGCTATTCTATCTACTGCCCAAAATCCACAAACCTGGAAATCCTGGACGCCCCATCATCTCGGGCATTGGAACTCTCACTGAAGGACTGTCTGGATATGTGGACTCTCTACTCAGACCCTATGCCACCAGCACTCCCAGCTATCTCCGTGACACCACTGATTTCCTGAGGAAACTACAATGCATTGGTGACCTTCCAGAAAACACCATCCTGGCCACCATGGATGTAGAGGCTCTCTACACAAACATCCCACACGCTGATGGAATATAAGCTGTCAGGAATAGTATCCCTGATGATGCCACAGCACAACTGGTTGCTGAGCTCTGTGCCTTTATCCTCACACACAACTATTTCAAATTTGATGACAATATATATCTCCAGATCAGTGGCACCGCTATGGGCACCCGCATGGCCCCACAATATGCCAATATTTTTATGGCTGATCTGGAACAACGCTTCCTCAGCTCCAGTCCACTCATGCCCCTTCTCTACCTACGCTACACTGATGACATCTTCATCATCTGGACCCATGGGAAGGAGACTCTGGAAAAATTCCACCACGATTTCAACAGCTTCCACCCCACCATCAACCTCAGCCTGGACCAATGTACACGGGAGGTCCACTTCCTAGACACTACGGTGCAAATAATTGATGGTCACATTACCACCACCCTATACCGAAAATCTACCGACCGCTATGCCTACCTTCATGCCTCCAGCTTCCATCCCGGACACACCACAAGATCCATTGTCTACAGCCAAGCACTGAGGTACAACCGCATCTGCTCTAACCCCACAGACAGAGACCAACATCTACAAAATCTCCACCAAGCATTCTCAAAACTACAGTACCCGCACGAGGAAATAAGGAAACAGATCAACAGAGCCAGACGTGTACCCAGAAGCCTCCTACTGCAAGACAAACCCAAGAAAGAAACCAACAGGACTCCACTGGCCATCACATACAGTCCCCAGCTAAAACCCCTCCAGCGCATCATCAGGGATCTACAACCCATCCTGGACAATGATCCCACACTTTCACAGGCCTTGGGTGGCAGGCCAGTCCTCGCCCACAGACAACCTGCCAACCTGAAGCATATTCTCACCAGTAACTGCACACCGCACCATAGTAACTCTAACTCAGGAACTAATCCATGCAACAAACCTCGATGCCAACTCTGCCCACATATCTACACCAGCGACACCATCACAGGACCTAACCAGATCAGCCACACCATCACCGGTTCATTCACTTGCACGTCCACCAATGTAATATATGCCATCATATGCCAGCAATGCCCCTCTGCTATGTACATCGGCCAAACTGGACAGTCTCTAAGGAAAAGGATAAATGGACACAAATCAGATATTAGGAATGGCAATATACAAAAACCTGTAGGAGAACACTTCAACCTCCCTGGCCACACAATAGCAGATCTTAAGGTGGCCATCCTGCAGCAAAAAAACTTCAGGACCAGACTTCAAAGAGAAACTGCTGAGCTCCAGTTCATCTGCAAATTTGACACCATCAGCTCAGGACTAAACAAAGACTGTGAATGGCTTGCCAACTACAGAACCAGTTTGTCCTCCCTTGGTTTTCACTCAACTGCTAGAACAGGGCCTCATCCTCCCTGATTGAACTAACCTCGTTATCTCTAGCTTGCTTCTTGCTTGCATATATAAACCTGCCCCTGGAAATTTCCACTACTTGCATCCGAAGAAGTGGGTATTCACCCACGAAAGCTCATGCTGCAAAACGTCTGTTAGTCTATAAGGTGCCACAGGATTCTTTGCTGCTTCCCAAGTCAGGCCCAAACCCCATAAAATCAGGAGACTGGCTTAAAAATAAGCCATGCGGAGGGTTCACAGGCAAGGGGAAGCTTGCGAAGCTGAGCTCAGAGCCTGTGAGATCATGGGAGACTTTAAACAACACTCAGTAGGGTGAGACTCATGCTAAAATGGCAGGAGTTTATAGTGCAGGAGTAGCACTCACCAAACTAGACTGCCTGGGAGAAAAAGCCCTTCTCCCTGCCCAGCCCCAGGTGCCTGGGTGTGGGGAGCGACCCCAGCACTCTGACATGGGCTGCTGCATTTCTGTGGAGGGCTGAGCAGAGAAGCAGAGGGACAGCGCTTGGTGGGGAGCCCTGCAGCATGGGGGAGGGGTGAGGGAGTGCTGCCTGGAGCAGGGAGATGCTGAGAGCATGGCTCCCTGGTGGGGCTATCTCCTGAGATTTATTCATGGTGACTCCCCAGTAAGTGGGTCAGCTGGCGGCAGGGCCGCGTCTGGGCTCTGGGCCACTGGTGGGGCTGTGCTGCAGAAGAAGCCAGGTGCTGCCTCAGCCATACATTGATGGCTTGCTCGTTAGCACCAGGCACCCCATCAAAGACAGTCTGGGGCAGCGGCTAGGCGGCGGAAGCCGTGCTGTGGGGGAGACGCCAGACAGCTCTGGGAGAGATCTCACTGAGCGGTTCTTTGGCTTCCCAGGAATCAGCAGCCTGGGCTGCTCAGGAAGAGAAGGGCCCTAACGAGTGTAACTCTGCCTCTGCGGGAGGAAGTCGGCCTGGTTCAAGTATTTCTGCCTCTCACTGCGATGGGCCCCAGTGGGGGAATCTGGCTGGTCTGGCGCGGAGTTTCACACTGCACTGCCCTGTCTGTCTGGGACCCTGCCCAGCACCAGGGGCTCTCGAGGCCAGGGTCACCTCTCTCCAGGGAGGCTGCTACCAAAGAAGCAGTTTGTAACCATGGAAACCAGTTATCCTCAGAGATAGGGCTTAAGAACTACCCCTTGCTAACAGCCCTGTGGGAGCAGCTTCCCTGGCCTGGCTTTGACCCCCTTCCTCCCGTCCCCCTCGGCGGCGTCTGCTGCAGAGTCCTGGATCAGCATGTTGCACAATAAACCTTGGCAACAGCACGTTTCCCCAGCCTGCCAGTAGAGACACTGCAGCGCTCCCAGGGCCTACGGGTTCAGGCTGCTGGGGCTGGGACCCACGCTACCTGCAGCAGCTCCCAGCCCTCGCCTGCGTCTCTCTGGACAGCCCAGCCAAGGCACACACCCGACATGTCCCCGGCCCTGCGCTCGCATTCTCCCGCTCATCTCCTGGGGAGTAGGGGTCTCACCTCCATATTACCCTCTCCTACACTACTGTTCCCCTCCACTCCCGGCAGACGCAAGGAGCCAGCCCTGCTCCCCACAGGCAGACAGAGCGGGGCACGGACTGGTGTCCTCACACATGGGAGGCATGGGTGGCAAGTTTGTAGAAATTTTGGTGGTGCCCAGAACCCGCCCCCACAACTCTGCCCCCCCAAACTCTGCCCCCACCTGCCTAAGGCTCTGGGCGGGGTTTCGGGGGGAGGTATGGGGTGCAGGTCCTGGGCTGGGGATTAGGGTGCAGGAGGCGTGCAGGCTTTGGGATGGAGTTTGGGTGCAGGCTCTGGGCTGGGGGTGGGGATGTAGGAAGGGGTGAGGGGTGCAGGCTCTGGGAGGGAGTTTGGGTGCTGGGTGCAGGCTCCGGGCTGGGGCAGGGCATGGGTGTGCAGGAGGGGGTGAGGGGTGCAGGCTTTGGGACGGAGTTTGGGTGCAGGCACTGGGCTGGGGGTGGGGGCGTAGGAAGGGGGAGGTGGTGCATGCTCTGGGAGGGAGTTTGGGGATAGGAAGGAGTGCAGGGTGAGGGCTGTGGGGCTGAGGATGAGGGGTTCATGCTGTGGGGGGGGGCTCAGGGCTGGGGCAGAGGATCAGGGTGCAGGGGGATGAGGGTTGGGGCTGGGGCTGGGGGATGAGGGGTTCATGATGCAGGAGGGGGCTCAGGGCTAGGGCAGAGGTTTGGGGTGTGGGGTGAGGGCTGTGGGGCTCATGATGTGGGGGGGCTCAGGGCTGGGGCTGAGGATTAGGGTGTGGGGGGATGAGGGCTCCGGCTGGGGCTGAGGATTAGGGTGCGGAGGGGATGAGGGCTCCGGCTGGGGCTGAGGTTTAGGGTGCGGGGGGGATGAGGGCTCCGTCTGGGGATGAGGATTAGGGTGCGGGCAGATGAGGGCTCTGGCTGGGGCTGAGGATTAGGGTGCAGGGAGGATGAGGGCTCCGGCTGGGGATGAGGATTAGGGTGCGGGGGGATGAGGGCTCTGGCTGGGGATGAGGATTAGGGTGCGGGGGGGATGAGGGCTCTGGCTGTGGATGAGGATTAGGGTGCGGGGGGATGAGGGCTCTGGCTGGGGATGAGGATTAGGGTGCGGGGGGGATGAGGGCTCTGGCTGAGGATGAGGATTAGGGTGCGGGGGGGATGAGGGCTCTGGCTGGGGATGAGGATTAGGTTGCGGGGAGTATTATGGCTCTGGCTGGGGATGAGGATTAGGGTGCGGGGGGGATGAGGGCTCTGGCTGAGGATGAGGATTAGGGTGCGGGGGGGATGAGGGTTCCGGCTGGGGATGGGGATTAGGGTGCGGGGGGGATGAGGGCTCTGGCTGAGGATGAGGATTAGGGTGCGGGGGGATGAGGGCTCTGGCTGGGGATGAGGATTAGGGTGCGGGGGGGATGAGGGCTCCGTCTGGGGATGAGGATTAGGGTGCGGGGGGGATGAGGGCTCTGGCTGGGGATGAGGATTAGGGTGCGGGGGGGATGAGGGCTCCGTCTGGGGATGAGGATTAGGGTGCGGGGGGATGAGGGCTCTGTCTGGGGATGAGGATTAGGGTGCGGGGAGATGAGGGCTCTGGCTGGGGATGAGGGTTTGGGGCGTTGGGGAGGCTCAGGGCGAGCGCGGAAGGGCAGGGTAAGGGCAGCCTGCCTTGCCATTAGTGGCGGGCAGGCACTAGGACCCTGCGGCAGCAGACAGCTGTTCTGCCCGGAGCCTCCAGCAGCACAGAGCAGGCAGGGGAGAGGCGCGTGCTGCTTTTTTGTCAGGCAGGGACGCGGCGCGGTGGGGGGGGACATGCAGGAAGAGGGGTGGCAGGCGGGGGCTGGGACCTGCTCCAGGCAGGGACGCGGCGGGGCCGGGGGTGGGGTGAGAGACCCGCGAGGGCCGGGGCCTGATCCAGGCAGGGCCGGGGGAGAGACCCAGCTCCAAATATTGCTGGAGCAGGGCACCCGGCCCTGAATATTCCTGGAGCCCGGGCACCGCACACATATATAACCTGCCGCCCACGATGGGAGGCTAAAGCTAGGTCCCTGGCCAGGTGATGCCTGAGCCCAGCAGCTCTCACGGACTTCCAGGCAGGCCACTTTCTAGGTGCTACTATGGACTGGGGGCTAATGTTGGAACTGTCACCCGCGGATCTGCCAGCAGCAGCCCTGGAGTAAAAGTTGCACCAAATATGAACATGATTGTACAGCGCCGAGCGCAGTGTGGCCCTGGGCTAAGCGCTGCAGTAATACAAATAATAGAGAAGGCTATAGGACCCAAAGGAATGGAAGAGCTGGTAACATGTATTGCCAGCCTCTCTGTGCCTCCCCCTTCCCCTGCCCCCTCCCTGCTCTGGCAGAGAGTTCAGTGCTGTCCATTCCTTCCTGGGCTTGCCCTGGGCACAGGTCTTTCCTGCTTCCACATGCCGGCGCTCAGGGTCAGGGCGGGGTGGCTGCCCCGGGGACGGCAGGAAGGGCTGGGGCTCAGGTTCAGGTCTAAGTGCCGCGGGAAAGACGGGGCTCAGCTAGCGGAAATCCCCCAGCTGAGCAGCAGCAACTCCAGCTCTCCCCAAAGGCAAAGCTAGGGAAGGCTTGCCCACTCCTGCCCAGCCCGGCTACTTACCTGGGAGCTTGGGGGCTTTGATGGGATATCCCAGAGGGACGCCGGGCTGCTGGCCCCCGAAGCCTCCAAATCCTGAAAGACAACAGCAGATACTCTCAGGCGAATGCCCAGTGCTCCGTGAGCCCGCCACCAGCTGAAGGGCACCAGGGCAGTGTCTGTGGGGTGTCCAGAATCCCAGAGCAAGAACAGAGCAGAGCAGGAAGCAACATGAGGGCAGAGCTGGGGGCTCTGAGACCCTGACTGCAGCATGGGCAGGCCCTGAGGCTGTACAGACATCACTTGGGTATATGGATCATGCAAATGAAAGCTGCAGCAGGCTGGGAAACCAAGCAACTCACCGGGAATTCCTGCAAGGGCTCCTGCTGCACCTGTTAAAGAGAAAAACCGGTACATGAGTCTCACAGCCAGCTAATATGGGACTGAGCTAGTCCATACAGGCCTGAACTGGCCCATGTGGGTCCATGCAGGTCCATACAGGCCTGAGCGGGTCTATATGGGCCTGAGACAATCAATGTAGGCCTCCACCTCACCCAAGTCCTCCCTACACCCTGTGACAACTCCAGGAAAATGTGACCTCTCCCACCCCGTGCACTCTTGGCATGATGAAGAATTCAGCCTCCTATAATCTTTGCCCAGCCCTGGCCGCCCACCCCAGCCCACACAGGAGCCATGGCAGCCCCCACCCCACTGGTACCTGATACTCCCTGGGAAGGGCAGCATACCTGGGGCTTTTGCCTTGACTCCAGTCCCAGTGGGCACACCAGGCAGGACGCCTATGCCAGGGTAACGGACCCCTACAACACAGTGCAGAGGGAGCCAACTGAATGCAGGGCAGGGACATCCCCAGTGACAGCCCCACCAGCCCCCCTGCATCGCATTGTGGGGCCGACTGCAGGATGCACCCACCCCTGTCCCAACGCAGGCTGTGGGACTGCGAGCCAGGCACCTGTCTGTGCCCCGATCCCTGCTCTGTCCCAACTCCCACTGAGTGGCTGCTCTGTTCCCTGGGTCAGATCCTGTCACTTCCTATCTCCTGCAGTCTTGCTCCCCTTCCCCATTCCCATCCTTCTGTCTCCTCCTGATCCACGTGACCCTCAGTGCCCAAAGGGGTCACTGTCTGTAGCTACAGTTGTTTCGGGGGCTGGCAAACTTACTACACAGAACACACTGTTGTCATAATATTTATCCAAAAAGGATCTTGCAAGATATCATATGGACCGGTGACACTGGTCATTGATGTTGCATGATGCCCTTATGTTTAGTGCATAAGATTATGGAGCTGTGCTGGAAATACGGTTCTATACTCTGTTTAGACCAAGCAATCCAAGCAGAGTGGGTAACGTCTGTCCTAGCCAAAGGAATGCTGGTTTGCCTGTCTGCCTGTGTCTCCAGTGTCACTGAGCAAGGCCATGCCAGAGACAATGGAGATACACTTGCATCTGAGTAACAGGACAAGCCCATTGAGAGAGAATCACAGAATCATAGAATATCAGGGTTGGAAGGGACCTCAGGAGGTATCTAGTCCAACCCCCTGCTCAATGCAGGACCAATCCCCAACTAAATCATCCCAGCCAGGGCTTTGTCAAGCCTGACCTTAAAACCTCTAAGGAAGGAGATTCCACCACCTCCCTAGGTAACCCATTCCAATGTTTCACCATCCTCCTAGTGAAAAAGTTTTTCCTATATCCAACCTAAACCTCTCCCACTGCAACTTGAGACCATTACTCCTTGTTCTGTCATCTGAGAACTGAGAACAGTCTAGATCCATCCTCTTTGGAACCCCCTTTCAGGTAGTTGAAAGCAGCTATCAAATCCCCCCTCATTCTTCTCTTCTGCAGACTAAACAATCCCAGTTCCCTCAGCCTCTTCACATAAGTCATGTGCTCCAGCCCCCTAATCATTTTTGTTGCCCTCCGCTGGACTCTTTCCACATCCTTCTGTAGTGTGGGGCCCAAAACTGGACACAGTACTCCAGATGAGGCCTCACCAATGTTGAATAGAGGGGAATGATCACGTCCCTCGATCTGCTGGCAATGCCACTACTTATACAGCCCAAAATGTCATTAGTCTTCTTGGCAATAAGGGCACACTGTCGACTCATATCCAGCTTCTCGTCCACTGTAACCTCTAGGTCCTTTTCTGCAGAACTGCTGCCTAGCCACTTGGTCCCTAGTCTGTAGCAGTGGATGGGATTCTTCCTTCCTAAGTGCAGGATTCTGCACTTGTCCTTGTTGAACCTCATCATATTTCTTTGGCCCAATCCTCTAATTTGTCTAAGTCCCTCTGTATCCTATCCCTACCCTCCAGTGTATCTAACACTCTTCCCAGTTAAGTGTCATCTGCAAACTTGCTGAGGGTGCAATCCACGCCAACCTCCAGATCATTAATGAGAGGGATGAGAGGACAGCAGGGCACCAGCTTCCTGGAGCACAAGCACAAGGGAAGGAAGCTACATCTGGGGCAGGGGTAAGCAAACTACGGCCCGCGGGCCAGATCCACCCTGCGGGATTGCCCCCCGTGGTGCTGCGGGCCCCGTGCCGCTTTCAGCAATGGCCGGCCCAATGTCCCTGCAGCCCCCGGGCCTTTGCCTCCAGGTACCTCCCCCGAAGCTCCCATTGGCTGGGAATGGGGAACCATAGCAGCAGCCAATGGGAGCTTCAGGGGAGGTACCTGGAGGCAAGGCAAGGGCAGAGGGATAGCTCAGTGGTTTGAGCATTGGCCCCCCCTAAACCCAGGGTTGTGAGTTCAATCCTTGAGGAGGCCACTTAGGGATCTGGGGCGAAAATTGGTCCTGCTAGTGAAGGCAGGGGGGCTGGACTCAATGACCTTTCAAGGTCCCTTCCAGTTCTAGGAGATTGGTATATCTCCAATTATTATTACCAGAGCATGGGGAGCCCTCCACCCCTCCTCCTCCAAGGGCCACAGCATTTCCGGGAGCAGGACAGGGCAGGCAGGCAGGGAGCCTGCCCTGGCCCTGGTGCATGCCACTGGCACCTGGGAGCCCGAACCCCTTCTGCACCCTACCTCGCACCCCAACTCCCTGCCCTGAGCCCCCTCGTACATCCTGCACTCCAACCCCCTGCCCTGAGCCCCCTGCTGCACTCGGCACCCCTCCTGCACCCCCACCCCTTCCCTGAGCCCCCTCATACACCCTGCACCCCTCCTCTGCCTCAATCCCTTGCCCTGAGCCCCTTCCTGCACTGCCTCCCTGCCCCAGCCCTGCATACAATTTCCCCACCCAGATGTGGCCCTCAGCCCAAAAATTTGCCCATCCCTGATCTGAGGAAACACTTCCCAAGAACACATTGCTGAGGTTTGCTGGATTATAAAAGGGAAGAAAGGGGACTTGGTTACTCATCACTTAGGGGACAAAGTTCTGTGCATGGTGGGTCCTCCTGCCTGAGGGGCTGGAGATGCTGGTAGCTGGAAGTAAGTGAGAAAGCTGCTCAGGCAAAGACTGTAGCTTGCCGGAGTGAAGATTTGCTCACTAGAAAGCAAATTATTCTTGTTTTGTTTGTAACCAGACCTGTCCCTTTTTCTCTTGCTCAGTATCATTTAAACACCTGTTCCTTATTAGTAGGGATAGCTCAGTGGTTTGAGCATGGGCCTACTCAGCCCTGGGCTGTGAGCTCAATCCTTGAGGGGGCCACTTGGGGATCTAGGGCAAAATCAGTACTGCTAGTGAAGGCAGGGGGCTGGACTCGGTGACCTGGCAGGGTCCCTTCTAGCTCTAGGAGATAGGTGTATCTCCGTTTATTTAGATAGGTATAACCCATCTCAGTGCTGGGTGCTGAAGGCAGGTGGAGAATCTCAGCTCAGCCTCTTTGGAGGCAGCTGCCTTGGTAATTTCTGTGCATGGCCAGTGATGGGGCTGGACTCTGCAGAGATGTCTCTGGGGATCTTGGGCCCTGGGGTTCCCTCAATGTCACCTGGAAGGCTCGTTTAAGGCTGGCAGTCTAGAGGAGTTTGCTGGGGAGGTGGGCGGACTGGCGTGGAAGGGAGCTGACACAGTCTAAGCTCCAGCAGGACTCTCCTCCTCTAAGGCAGAGGGGTAACACAGAGGCTTGTAGTTCTGAGTGCACTAAGGAAAGTGTCACACCCTTCCCCTCCCCTGCCCTCTCATTTCCTCATCTCTCTCCCTGCCCCAGTGCTCCTGGGATGGATGGACCAATTCCTACCATCCCAGGAGCACAGGGGCAGGAAGAGAGATGTGTCCCCTCTGCACGCCAGGGCTGCGCTCAGTGTCTGGGATGCATGATATGCCCCTATCCACAGGGACTTGCCTTCTTACAAGCCACACCAAGCTGGGCCATTCTAAAGCAGAGAGCGTATCTAGGTGCCTGGGCCACATCTACAACCAGTGGACAGGGAGGGGCTTGGGAGATGGGGCCTGGGTTCAAAGGCTCTTGTTCTGATCCAGTCCAGGTGAGGGAGACTGGCTGGCTTAGGGGGTGGAGAATGGGACTCTGGGCCTTTTAGGGGGCACCAGCTCTGATCTGGCCCCTGCGGGGCTGAGGGGGGCCAGTGGCTGGCTCCAGGGAATCGGGGATGGGAAGTGCGAATCTAACCCCCGGTGGCAGTAACCAGAGACTGTTCAGGGTCTCCCGTGGCCCTGGGGAGGGGAGGGAGTCGGACTCCTGGTGCTAGGCACTGAACAGCCCAAGCAGCCATGCCCTGAGGTGGTCGTGGGGGCAGCTTGCAGCCGATGTCGCTCTCATGGGCAGCATTGGCACACAGGTCTCCCGGCAGGTGGGCAGGCCCAGGGGCTCCTCCCCTGTGAATGTGGAATAGGAGCCCAGCACCTGCTCCCACACCTGCAGGCTTGTGCAGGGCATGGGGGTGCTGCATTTTCTCACACACACTCCCTCCCCATTAGAGCTGTGATTCCCAGGGCCTGGAGCCCTGTCCCCAGGAATTCCACCCCGCTCTTTGCCAGGCCTGTGGCAACGCCAGCTGGCGTCTCTCACCCCGTGTCTCTCCTGCACCCCCTTCACGGCGGCCACTGAGCGCTCTGGGGTTCACAGCCCCAGGCAGAGGTGGAGGCTTCCAGGGCCCTGATCTTTCCCACCCCACCCCCCAGCTCGGGGATGGGGGGAACTGCACCGGGTATCCCTGGGGATATAAGCCACTGGACTAGACAAGGGCACTGCTGTGTTTTCCATACGACCCCCCCGCCCTGACATTTTCTGAGCTTTGCTGCCAGTGCTTGCCCCACGCCAGCGCTTTGCCTCTACCCCCCCCACGGCTTGGTCTCCATAGCAGCCGCCTGGGGGAGCCTGGGCCCTCTCCACACAGAACAGCGGCACCAATTCCAGCAAGCGATTTCAAACCCACCTGTGGCCTCTTTGCATTTGGGAGGAGCTAAACCCAAACAGCCCCTGTCCCCCCCCACGCCCCAAACCCAAACAGCCCCTGTCCCCCCCCACGCCCCAAACCCAAACAGCCCCTGTCCCCCCCCACGCCCCAAACCCAAACAGCCCCTGTCCCCCCCACGCCCCAAACCCAAACAGCCCCTGTCCCCCCCCACGCCCCAAACCCAAACAGCCCCTGTCCCCCCCCCACGCCCCAAACCCACACAGCCCCTGTCCCCCCCATGCCCCAAACCCAAACAGCCCCGGTCCCCCCCCACGCCCCAACCCCACACAGCCCCTGTTCCCCCCCACTCCCCAAACCCAAACAGCCCCTGTTGCCCACCCAAGCCCCAAACCCAAACAGCCCCTGTTCCCCCGATTCCCCAAACCCAAACAGCCCCTGTTCCCCCCCATGCCCCAAACCCAAACAGCCCCTGCCCCCCCACGCTCCAAACCCAAACAGCCCCTGTCCCCCCCACGCTCCAAACCCAAACAGCCCCTGTCCCCCCCACGCTCCAAACCCAAACAGCCCCTGTCTCCCCCCATTCCCCAAACAGCCCCTGTCCCCCCCCACGCTCCAAACCCAAACAGCCCCTGTCCCCCCCACGCCCCAAACCCAAACCGCCCCTGTTCCCCCCCCAGCCCCAAACCCAAACAGCCCCTGTCCCCCCCCACGCTCCAAACCCAAACAGCCCCTGTCCCCCCCACGCTCCAAACCCAAACAGCCCCTGTCCCCCCCACGCTCCAAACCCAAACAGCCCCTGTCTCCACCCCACGCCCCAAACCCAAACAGCCCCGTTCCCCCGATTCCCCAAACCCAAACCGCCCCTCTTCCCCCCACCCCCCCAACCCAAACAGCCCCTCTCCACCCCATGCCCCAAACCCAAACAGCCCTTCTCAGTCCCATGCACCCGTGTCCAAAGTGCACAGTTTCTGGGCTAGATTCAGTCTGGACTGGGCGAGGTCCTTCCCAGAGCGAGCTGGTGGCCGTCAGGCTGGCTGGGCCATGTCCTGACGGACAGGGGACACTGCCACTGGTGGGTCCCTCGGCCACAAACTCCATCAGCAGAGCCCAGTACCAGGGCCCGGCTACTGCTCACCTGTTCCTGGGAGCACGCCGCCCGGGAACACACCTGGAATGCCAACACCTGCTAGCCAAGAAAGGAGGAGCAGTGACTGTCTGTCCAGCTGCATGGTCCCTCCCTTCCCAGCCTTCTCCGTCACCTACCTGGTATCTTGGCAGGTTTCCCTCCAGCACCTACTCCTGGCTGCACCCCAGTCTGGGGCACTACAGCACCTGCAGGAGAGCCAGAGGCCATGAGCACTGGACCAGCGGACAGCATGGCAGGCCGCTGCTCCTCTCAGGCCATGGCACGGGGCACTCAGAGACGTGCCCAGGGGTGACACCTTACCTGTGGAGACCCCGACACCGCCGGGTCCACCCACACCGCCGACTCCGCCCACTCCGCCCACACCAGCACCTGGTTACGAAAAGGAAGTTCTGAGCCACAGTGCACAGCGAGCTCCCAGCAGGAGACTGGATCCCTGGGTATTTCAGGCCCAGCCATGGGCCCCGTGCCCAGCTTCGATGGACCATATGCTCCAGCGGTGCGGGGGAAGGTCAGCCTCAGTGGGCACTCTGCTGCGGACTTCCCCACGCTGCCCTCCCGCCAATGGGTGACATCCAATGTGAGCTTCCCCTCACTGTCCCACAGGCCGCAGGAGTGACAGCCTCTGTTGCATCAGATAGGGAGAGGCCTCCCTGAGCCTGGGCAGCAGGATCCCAGCCTGTCTGGTGCCAGGCGCTGCACACCCAGCTCTGCGCTCCCTATGCACCGACTCCTAACTCCAGCCAGTGCACTCGGCTCAGCACGTGGCCCACAGGCACAGTCTCCACTGGGCCCACTCCTGCCCCTTGGCCCCCAGCTCCCTACCCCACCCCCAGGGCCAGCTCTAGCCCAAGAGACCAGCGCCTCTCATGTGCCGCATCACACCTGGCTGGAGACCAGGCCCTACCCCAGAGAAGGCAGGAACCCCAGGGCTCATGGCAAGAGAGCAAGGTGAGGGGGGCAGCGGGCACCAGGGAGGGGCAGGGGCATGCAGGCACCCTGGATAACCCCCTGCACTAGAAAGTCATGTGCACTCACCAGCTTTGGCAGCAGCTTTATAGGCTCCCAGCCCAGCCCCTGGGTAGAGGCCGCCCGGGTAGAGGCCGCCCGGGTAGAAACCTGGCTGGACGACACCACCTGCCAGGGAGAAGGAGAGTTAGCTGTGACCCGGGGATTCACCCCTGCCCTGGGCCCCCCACTGCCAGCTGTGCTGTTCCAGGCCAGTGCCCTGGGTCTGCACTGTCTCAGGGGCTGGGGGGAGAGTGGGAGGCGGGATCCCCCACTGCCACAAGACTCATGGCAGGGGGAGGGCAACCCGGCCTCAGGGCTGCTCCAGGGACCGAACTGGACCCTGCCAGCTCGGCAGAGCGGAGACACAAGCAGCCTCCCCTCATCCCCACCCTGGGGACTTGGCCACGTCTCTGCCCTGCTGCCTGGGTCAGAGAGGGGCGCCCCTGTAAATCAGGGCCGTGTGCTCGGAGTCATACAGCAGCAGTATTCTGAGAGCCATCAAGCAAATGGTTACCAGGGCCCACAGGGGCTCGACTCCATCTCCAGCAGGTCTCCAAGGCACCTGTCAGCGGGCGTCGGGTTGAGCCCATGTGGAGGGAGCGGGACCGCCTCCTTGGAGGACTCATGCTGGTGTGGCTGCGAGTTTCCTAGCGAGTCCCTGCTCCCGGCAGACTGGAGTGAAAACAAGGTCTCAGCACCAGCTGAACTGTGTAGGGGAGCCCAGGGCTGGGACTGCAGGGCAGGAAGAGGGTGGGCACTGGCAGAGCTGTGGGGGGAGCCCCAGACTGGGACAGCTGGGGGCTGTGGTCAGGATTAAGGTGTATCAGTAGATCTATGGGGGGAGCCCAGGGCTGGGATAGCAGGGGGGCTGCTGGAGTGAGCAGACTGTTCCTGCTATTATACGATCATTTTCTCCCCTTTTCGATGTCTGCCCAGACTCTAACTCCCACCGCATCCCCTGCCCAGCTCTGCCCCTCTGTACCTGTCGGCCCGTGTCTCTGACCACGTTTCTCCCCATGCCAGCCTTGACCCGCTGCCCCACAAGTATCTCTGCACTCTCCTCCAAGCTCTCTGCCTTATCCCTTGGCACCCTCACCCTCTGCTCCATGCAGCCCCTGGTAGGGACCCGGCTGGCCAACCACAGCCAAGCTGGGCTGCAGACAGTTAAAAGATCCCGAGATGGTGTGGAGCATCCAGCTGTCCTGTGGCTCCGCGAAAGGCGGGCTCCATCCCTGCTCCCTGCCCCATGTGCTCGTGCCCATGGAGTGGGAGCCAGAGCTGGAGTGCCTGGCACAATGGGGCTCTGATCCTGATTGGGGGGGCTGAGGTTGAATCCCCATTGCTCAAGGCTGGGAACAGCCCCAGCTCACTGGGCCCCACAGCTGTGAGGAAGCCTGGCTCCCCAACCCCCACGCACTGCGAGGTTGTCCAACCCCCTTGGCAGCCTTGGCACATCTCAGCGCCTGTCTCTGAGGCTTGGGCAAACGGGAATCAGGAGAGGCGCACAAGGAACTGCAGTGTGCGCTGTATGCAAGGGAGTGCCTTGGGTGAGGGGTCCCATGCCAGCCCCTCCGGGGCAGGGCTCAGCCTCCCCAGAGAGCCCCTAAGAGTCAACGCACTCACCTGGCTGCAGGCCAAGTGTGCCGAGTCCCCCGAGGCCTGGAAAGAGAAGATTGGTGAGAAGGGGCACAGGAGGACGGCTGCTGGGTAAGGAGGGAAGGCTGGCGGCAGGCACAGGAGATGGGGGCAGTTAAGCTCGGCCCAGTTATTTCAGCCAGGCTCTGAGTAGACACAATAGTAGTGTTCAGGTCCACTGTTTCCAGCTGCCACCTCTGGGACTTGCTCTTTCCCCGAAGGCAGTGAAGGAAGGCCTGGGAAGGACGCGGGCTTTACTCTCCTCCCACAGCCCAGTTCCCAGAGGGGCTGGCTGCCTGCACAAGGCAGGGGAGGGCACTGGTGCTCAGCCTGAGCTCTGCACCCCTTCTGCAGCACACACACTGGCTGGTTTCTATGCTGCCACACTGGGTAAAGGATTTAAAGTGCCGGATGTGTCACCTGGGGGAGGCTGGAGCACTACAATCTCACCCAGCACCATGCCAGGGGAAGGCCAGAGAAACCCTCCACTAACACAATTCCCAGGTGGTGTTGTCTGTGTGGGTGTGAATGGTTCTAGCCCATTCAGCCACACTCAGCTGGAGCCAGTTGGCACGAGGGTCCAGTGGCCAGCAGCCTGTTCTGCCTCTTGGAGAGGCAGCTCGAACACTGGCCCTTGGAACTAGAGCCATGGTGACTGCTGGACAGGGCCGGCTCCAGACCCCAGCGCGGCAAGCACGCGCGTGGGGCGGCCCTTTCCCGGGGGCGCGGCAGGCTGGGCCGGTGGACCTGCCGCAGTCATGCCTGCGGGAGGTCCACCGGAGCCCCGGGATGACCGGACCTGCCGCAGGCATGGCTGCGGAGGGGGCGCTCGTCCCGCGGCTCCAGTGGACCTCCCGCAGGCATGACTGCGGACGGTTCGCTGGTCCCGCGGCTCGGCTGGACCTCCCGCAGGCATGACTGCGGCAGCTCAAGCCGAGCCGCCGGACCTGCGAACCGTCCGCAGCTGCGGGAGGTCCAGCCGAGCCGCGCGACCAGCAGACCCTCCGCAGTCATGCCCGCGGGAGGTCCGCTGCTCCCACGGCTCCAGGGCGCCTCCCGCGCATGACTGCTTGGGGCGGCCAAAAACGTAGCGCCGCCCCTGCTGCTGGAGCCTAGAGGCTCCCTTGTGCCCTGGGATTTCTCTGCCTCCTAGGCTGGGGAGCAGGAGTGACTGGGGCCAGCTCCAGTCTGTCTTGGAGGCTGCCCCCTGGGCTCCCAGAATTCCAGCTTTCGTTTAGATAACAAGGGAGTCTCTCTCCCGCATGGCTGCCGGGGTAACTAGAACCATGCACCCCGAGTGTAACCAGTGCAGGGACTCACAGGATCATGGATCCGCAGGCCAGAAGGGACCAGCTAGTCTGACTGTCACGGAGTGTGGGGGAGACAAGGCCCTGCACCCCCGGCTTCCTGCGATTCACCGTGACTCTCAGCCAGCCAGTAACACAGAAGGTTTATTTAGACGACTGGAACAGTTCAAACCAGGTCTTGCCAGTACAGACAACAGGACCCCCTTTAGTTAGGTCCATCTGGGAGCCCCAGGGAGGCCACAGCCCTGTTGGTCGGGGCGCCCCTCTTTATTTCCCAGCCAGCTCCAAACTGAAACTCCCTTCAGCCGTCTCCTTTCTGGCCTTCCCACAGCTCCTTCCCCAGCCTTTGGGTCCTTTGTCCAGTTTCCCGGGCAGAGGTGTTACCTGGCCTCCAACCCCCATCCTGGGTTCTCATGTTACATGCTCAGGTATCCTCCCTTCCCCAATGCAGCCAGTCCCAGCAAAACTCCCCTGCAACCTTCCCAGGTTAATACTCCCCACTCAGCATTCAAATAACACATCAAGAACATTCCCACTTCGTCACACTGACCTCCTGCATAACGCAGGCTGGAGACCTGTCCCTAAATCATTCCTAGGGCAGAGCTTTTGGAAAAACACCCACTCCTGAGCTACACTTCCCCAGTGCTGGAGAATCCCCCATGCTAGGGTGAACATATTTTCCAAAGGGAAAACAGGACAACCCCAGCTGCTTGTCTGAGCCCCACCCTTTCCCCTGCGAGGCTGTTGCTGGTCGCTGAAACCCTGCTGCCCCACCCCCCTGCATGCTGGAATGCTGCCTCCCCCCACCAAGCCCTCCCTCTCTCTGCACGGGGCTGGCATCTCCACTCGCCCCCCACATGTTCTTTTGCACTGCACCCCTGAGCAAGTCGGCAAGAGCGAGCGGGACAAATGCCCACTTCCACAAAAAAAGTCAGGATGGCCAGGACAGGGCTTAAAAAAGGGACTGCCCCGGCCAAAACGGGATGTATGGTCACCCTACCCCATGCCCCTTGGTAAAATTGTTCCAGTGGCTAGTTATTCTCACGGTTAAACATTTACGCCTGATTTCCATTCTGAATTTGTCTAACTCCAACTTCCAGCCCGGGGAGTATGTTGGACCTTTCTCTGCTACACTGAAACATTGCTAAGTATGTTTTCCCCGTGGAGACTCCCTGTCTGTGATCTAGTCACCGCTGAACCGTCTCTGTGCTCAGACACTGCGTGAGTCTGCAGAGAGCCTGAGCAAGAGCATTGTGTGGGCCACCTGCCTCTCTTCCTTTCCAGCCGCTGCTGGCCTGGAGCCTCAGGAGGAGCAGCAGTGGTAACTAGTTCCTTGCGGCCGCAGCACACAGGAATGGAGAGGGGCTGGATCCTTGCTTTTGGCTCCTCAACTGGGTGGTGCTTGCGGTGTGGGAGGAGCTTTGGAGAGTCACTTCCCTCCCCTCGTGTGCCCTGGGGTGAGGATCTGGTGCAATGAGATGGGAAGTGCCCTAGGAGCAGGGCAGGAATAACGAGAACAGCTGCACGCTGGGGGAGGTGGAGTGGCTCCCTGCCCCGCCCTGCTGTGCCCATCTGTCTCTCCTCCATCACTCTGTGTCCCATCCTTGCCACCCTCTGGGCTCCGTCCCCCCCCATGCCGCAGGAGGCAGCGATGGGACTGGATCTGAAATGTTTACGAGTGTGGAGCAAGTCGCTCTGGCTCAGGACTTTGATGCCTTCCAACATCTGTGCCTAATCATCCGCTCGCTCCCTCCAGGCACAAATTCCACTGCCCTTGGCTGAAGGCGGCTGCCAGCACTCAGGCTGGGCCCGCACATCTCCGTACCGTTTGGGTTTCATTACCCACAAACACAGGCCTTGTTTTTCTTTCCACACACTGAAATCGGAGACCTGCCTTGCCAGGGACACCCGCGGAGACGCAGACGCACAGGCCCAGGGGCCAATCGCATTGCTGCTCACCTAGGCTCTGGGCAGGGCCAAGGTTGGACGGGCAGTCTGACCTGGGAGTACCCCAAAGGGGTTGGAGCCTCCTGGCCCCACTCAGACGGGCACCTGGCAGTTGGGTGATCTCCAGCCCCAGTCCCCGGGCCTGACGCAGCATCTCTCACCTGCCTCCCAACATGCCAGGGGCCCAGCCCCCTTCCTTCCTGCCCCCTCCCTAGCAACCAGAGGAGCTAGGACCCAGCTGCATGCCCCTCATCTGGTGATGACACACACCCTGGCCCAGCCATCCCATAGGACAACACAGTGATGACACATGCGCTGGCCCAGCCCAGGGGCCAGCGCAGTGATGACCAAACTCACTGGCCCAGCCTGGCATTGCAGAGGGCCCCATGATGAGACGTGCACTGGCCCAGCTGTCTCACCGGACAGCAGGGTGATGACACGTGCACTGCCAGCGTCATGCCTCTTGAAGTAAGTGTGGGTCCATCCTACAACAACCAGATGATTCCTCAGCATCTCCATCCACAGCTAGAGGGTGTCTCCAGGCACCATCGCAGCCTTGGGACAGCCTCTCACCCCACAGGGCTGAAGCCATGTCTAGCCATGCCAGAGAGGTTTCTGGGAAGCACCCTGCCCAGCTGACCCCACTGCAGGCATTGCAGGGGAAAGGCTGGGCTAGGCAGGCTGGGCACTGCCATCTGTGGGACCTGAGCAGGCTCCTGGTGGCCCTATGCTGAGCCTCCTGCAGGCTGCATGTCTCTCACTGTAAATGGGACCCTCTGCCCCACAGATGCCTCCTGCTCCAGGGTGGGGTTTGCCTGAGCAAAGGCACCTGGCTGGTCGTTTGGCCTGGCACTGAATCCTGCAAGGCAGAGAGAGGCTCTGCCAGCTTTCCAGGGCACAACCTCCTGGCAGCCACTGGATTTGGCATGGGGCTGACATTACTGCAGCTTTTCATCTGCCCTGAGATGGGCACAACTGACTTGGAGCTCCTGAGCTCTGTCCCTAGCGCCAGGATGGCTGACTTACAGACAGACATGGACAGACAGGCTGGGGGAGCCAGGATCCTCTCCCGGCACTAGGGCTCTGCATGCTGCAGTTCCCCCAGCGGTTCTGGGCACCAGGGAGTGCTGGGATCTGGCTCAGTCTCCTGGAGTTGGCATTTAACTTCAGGCTAGCTGAGGCCTGACATGCCTTCACCAGGCCTCGCTGGCAGCGGACGAGGCTACCTGGAACCAGTGCCCAGGGGCTGCCAGGCCCTGAACCAGCTCTGCCGTGGCCTGGGCCTTCCTCTCATCAAGGCATTGGCTGCCACTCTGCTCCCTGCGGAGCGGGGATAGTGCCAGCCAGGGCCCCAGCACCACACCTCGTGCCAGTGCTGCAAGGGGTCATGGGCTGCCAGCCCAGGGTATGAAGAAGGCCAAGGCCACCCAGCCTTTCCTTTCCCACACGAGAACCCGGTGAGTTCTCTGCTCCCAAGGTGCCCGCCGGCGTGAAGCCCTGCGTTGGACACCAGGCATGGAAAGCAGTGGTCCCAAGGCATTGGGGGAGGAGGCGGGGACAGCTGGCAAAGCAGGGAACTACCGAGTGTGGGAGGGGGTCTGAGCTGGGGCCGTGTGATGTGCTGGCACGGGAGCCATCAGGGCACAGCGAGCAGGGCTGAGGCTGGGAGGCGAAAGGCAGCTGCAGAGGAGTCGTGTTTGTCAAGGCAGCGTCCTGAGTGGTGACCCCCCACTCAGCCCCATGCAAGAGAAGCAAGGGCAGCAGCTGATGGGAAACCCCTACATGTCCATGCCTGGCTTCTGCCGAGCCCTGCCCCTAGCAAATGGAGCCCTGCACTGTCCAGCCGAGAACCCGCAGACAGGGAGACGTCCCTTACCTGGCTTGGGAGGTTTCGCGCCAACACCGAACCCTAGAGAAAAGCAAGAGCCCAATGGATGTGGTGAGTCTGGTGGTTTGGAGGGAGATGCGTAAGGTGCCACCCAGCCCCTGGCCTCGGGAAATTGTGTCACACAGGTGGCTGGCCTGGCGCCACAAGGATGAACCTGGCACACTGGCCATGCACCTCTGGGCAGAGAACCGCCCCTGTACTGCCCCACCTGAGAGTCAGACACATGGGTTCGAAGGCCCCACGAGGCTGGTCTCCTGGACAGCATGGGTCTGAGAACTTCCCTGACTTGATCCCTAAGTGGCTGGAGCAGAAGCTTCCAGACATTAGTCTGCGAGACCGAAGGGCCCTCCCCCTGGAGAATCCAACAGCACTGCAGAGGAGGGCATGGGCCACCCTCTTTGGTTATGGGGGGACGCTGTAGCTCAGGAAGCAGATGCCTCCACACCAAGGTGAAGGACTCACTACGGGTGCTTCTGCACACGGGGCGGGGGGGAGCCGCTGTCTGGTGCCCCCATACCCAGGAGAAGTGCTTGCTCCCAGGGACTCAGCCAGCAGCAAGCTTGCTTGCCAGCCACTGCTGCCTCGGGCCAGGTAGGTGGGGACTGGGGTTGTGTATCTCAGGGCAGCACTCACCTGCACCCCCGAGTCCAGCTCCAGCCCCTAGGCCTCCTGCTCCCAGGCCTCCAACCCCAGCAGCTCCTGCAAACAGCAGCACATGCTCAGCGCCCTGCCCTCCAGCCCTGCCTGCATCACGGCTTTGGAGTAATCAGTACCCGCGGGTGTAGCCCTGATAGCTGCCACCCTGGGCTTCCAACCCACCACGCTCCAGCCCAGAGCCACAGGAACAAGAGCCAGGAAGACGTGGGCAGCTGGTCCCCTGCCAGCTTGGGGTAGGACTGCCCGAGAGAGACCCCTCTTTCCTGTGAAAGGTTGCTGCAAGCACCTTGCTGAAGGTCACTGCCTCTGTCGGCCCCAACCCCACCTGGTCAGGGCTGCAGGCTGTGGCTCTAGCTACGCAGTGAGACGGCTCCTTTCCAGCGCGCTCTGCAGCAGGGACAGCTGCAGCAATCCTGCACTCTCAGTAGATGGTGCTGCAGAGCACAGAGTCCCATCACGGCCCAGCACAGGGGCTGAGCCCTGATCTACATAGGGACGGCAGTGCCTAGTCCAGGATTTAGGCGCCCAAGTCCCAGCTCTAGGCCCCTCTGCAATCCACAAAGCTCCTGCTCATGCCTGGAGGTGCCTAAACTCTCAGCACCTAAGTTTTAAGGGTTAAAGTTCCCTCAGTTCCTAAGTTTCTGCATCTGGGTAACTGCTGCCTTCTCCAGGCACCTGATGCCCACCTGCTGCCTAAACCTCAATGCAAAGGGGGGGGAACACAGACATTCCTCCACCCGAGTCATGGGCTAAGCCCCATCCAGGGGATGGGCTCAGAGGCCACCTGCCAGATTAGGTCCCATTCAAAATCCAGCTGGAGGAGTAGCAGTGCTTATCTTATAACCCGTAGCCAGGGCCTAGTGTGCTCACCTGGGGATGTAGGTAACCCAGGTTCAATTCCCATCCCCTGCAGGATCTGAACAGGAACCTCCCATTGCTCACCAAGGTGCTCTAATGATGGAGCCATGGGATATTCTGATGGGGGGAGGCTCCCTCTGGCTCTCCTGCTGAAGCTGTTCTATGGTAGGGTGACCAGATGTCCTGATTTTGGGGGCTTTTTCTTATATAGGCGATGTGACGAAGTGGGAATGTTCTTTAAATGCTGAGTGGGGAGTGTTGGCCTGGGAAGGTTGCAGGGGAGTTTTGCTGGAACTGTCTGCATTGGGGAAGGGAGGATACCTGAGCATGTAACATGAAAACCCAGGATGGGGATTGGAGCCAGGTGACACCTCTGCCCGGGACACTGAACAAAGGCTGGGGGAGGAGCCGGGGGGAGGCTGAGTGAGAGGCTGGAGGGAGTTTCAGTTTGGAGCTGGCTGGGAAATGGAGAGGGGCCCCGACAGGGCTTGGGCTTCCCAACGGGGCTGAGGCCTTCCTGGAGCCCCCAAATGGACCTAACTAAAGGGGGTCCTGTTGTCTGTACCGGCAAGACCTGGTTTGGACTGTGTTCCTGTCGTCTAAATAAACCTTCTTCTTTACTGGCTGGCTGAGAGTCACGGTGAATCGCAGGAAGCCGGGGGTGCAGGGCCTGGTCTCCCCCACACTCTGTAACAGGGACCTATTACCTCCCACCCCGTCCTGATTTTTTACACTTGTTGTCTGGTCACCCTATTCTATCGGGCTAACTAATCTGAGCTTAGAGGAGGGGGTGGACCCAGCAGCTTCCACCTCTGAAGCATGTGCCCTAACCACAGAGAGTCTCGCTCTCTCTGGCCAGCGACTGGCCAGCATTAATCCCCAGAGGCTCAATCACTGGGGCAGAAAGGGACAGCAAGAGAATGGCCCTATAGTCCAGTGCTTTGGGGCCCCCTGGTTCACTGAGAGGGCCCCACAGCAGAATAACCCTGTGCTCTCACCCCTGGAGTACATAAGAACATAAGAACGGCCGTACCGGGTCAGACCAAAGGTCCATCTAGCCCAGTATCTGTCTACCGACAGTGGCCAATGCCAGGTGCCCCAGAGGGAGTGAACCTAACAGGCAATGATCAAGTGATCTCTCTCCTGCCATCCATCTCCATCCTCTGACGAACAGAGGCTAGGGACACCATTCTTACCCATCCTAGCTAATAGCCATTTATGGACTTAGCCACCATGAATTTATCCAGTCCCCTTTTAAACATTGTTATAGTCCTAGCCTTCACAACCTCCTCAGGTAAGGAGTTCCACAAGTTGACTGTGCGCTGTGTGAAGAAGAACTTCCTTTTATTTGTTTTAAACCTGCTGCCTATTAATTTCATTTGGTGACCCCTAGTTCTTGTATTATGGGAATAAGTAAATAACTTTTCCTTATCCACTTTCTCAACATCACTCATGATTTTATATACCTCTATCATATCCCCCCTTAGTCTTCTCTTTTCCAAGCTGAAGAGTCCTAGCCTCTTTAATCTTTCCTCATATGGGACCCTCTCTAAACCCCTAATCATTTTAGTTGCCCTTTCTGAACCTTTTCTAGTGCTAGAATATCTTTTTTGAGGTGAGGAGACCACATCTGTACACAGTATTCGAGATGTGGGCGTACCATGGATTTATATAAGGGCAATAATATATTCTCAGTCTTATTTTCTATCCCCTTTTTAATGATTCCTAACATCCTGTTTGCTTTTTTGACTGCCTCTGCACAGAGAACTATCCATGATGACTCCAAGATCTTTTTCCTGACTCGTTGTAGCTAAATTAGCCCCCATCATGTTTTATGTATAGTTGAGGTTATTTTTTCCAATGTGCATTACTTTACATTTATCCACATTAAATTTAATTTGCCATTTTGTTGCCCAATCACTTAGTTTTGCGAGATCTTTTTGAAGTTCTTCACAATCTGCTTTGGTCTTAACTATCTTGAGTAGTTTAGTATCATCTGCAAACTTTGCCACCTCACTGTTTACCCCTTTCTCCAGATCATTTATGAATAAATTGAATAGGATTGGTCCTAGGACTGACCCTTGGGGAACACCACTAGTTACCCCTCTCCATTCTGAGAATTTACCATTAATTCCTACCCTTTGTTCCCTGTCCTTTAACCAGTTCTCAATCCATGAAAGGACCTTCCCTTTTATCCCATGACAGCTTAATTTACGTAAGAGCCTTTGGCGAGGGACCTTGTCAAAGGCTTTCTGGAAATCTAAGTACACTATGTCCACCGGATCCCCCTTGTCCACATGTTTGTTGACCCCTTCAAAGAACTCTAATAGATTAGTAAGACACGATTTCCCTTTACAGAAACCATGTTGACTATTGCTCAACAGTTTATGTTTTTCTATGTGTCTGACAATTTTATTCTTAACTTTTGTTTCAACTAATTTGCCCGGTACCAACATTAGACTTACCGGTCTGTAATTGCCGGGATCACCCCTAGAGCCCTTTTTAAATATTGGCGTTACATTAGCTAACTTCCAGTCATTGGGTACCAAAACCGATTTAAAGGACAGGTTACAAACCTTAGTTAATAGTTCTGCAACTTCACATTTGAGTTCTTTCAGAACTCTTGGGTGAATGCCATCTGGTCCCGGTGACTTGTTAATGTTGAGTTTATCAATTAATTCCAAAACCTCCTCTAGTGACACTTCAATCTGTGACAGTTCCTCAGATTTGTCACCTACAAAAGCCAGCTCAGGTTTGGGAATCTCCCTAACATCCTCAGCCGTGAAGACTGAAGCAAAGAATCCATTTAGTTTCTCCGCAATGACTTTATCGTCTTTAAGCGCTCCTTTTGAATTTTGGTCGTCAAGGGGCCCCACTGGTTGTTTAGCAGGCTTCCTGCTTCTGATGTACTTAAAAAACATTTTGTTATTACCTTTAGAGTTTTTGGCTAGCCGTTCTTCAAACTCCTCTTTGGCTTTTCTTATTACACTCTTGCACTTAAGTTGGCAGTGTTTGTGCTCCTTTCTATTTGCCTCACTAGGATTTGACTTCCACTTTTTAAAGGAAGTCTTTTTACCTCTCACTGCTTCTTTTACATGGTTGTTAAGCCACGGTGGCTCTTTTTTAGTTCTTTTACTGTTTTTCTTAATTTGGGGTATACACTGAAGTTGGGCCTCTATTATGGTGTCTTTAAAAAGGGACCATGTAACTTGCAGGGATTTCACTTTAGTCACTGTACCTTTTGTCTAACTAACCCCCTCATTTTTGTATAGTTCCCCCTTTTGAATAGTCACAAGGTGGGCTGCTCCTGCTCCTCCTCCAGCTGTTGTGTGTGGAGTGAGGAACACACCTACCTCATGCCTGTGAGAAACCAGTAGGTGCCTGTGCCCTGCAGACTCCATAGAATATCAGGGTTGGAAGGGGCCTCAGGAGGTATCTAGTCCAACCCCCTGCTCAAAGCAGGACCAATCCCCAGACAGATTTTTTCCCCAGATCCCTAAATGACCCCCTCAAGGATTGAACTCACAAGCCTGAGTTTAAGCAGGCCACTGCTTAAACCACTGAGCTATCCCTTCCCCCAAGCCTGTCTGCATGCAGCTGCTCTCACTGCTGGGGACCCTTCCTGGGTTGCTAGCAGAGCCAGGTGCCTGTCTGAGGACATGTCCCTGCCATTGGCTGTGCCCACTGGCTAGCTTAGGTGGCTCCTTGCCCCACGTGCTGACTTTTGTGCCCAGCAGTCCAGGCACTGTGCAGGGAGCCTCATGTGCCAGGGCTGGGCTACAGCGCGCCTGGCTGATGAGCGTCCTTCTACTGTGTTACCAGGTGTCACCCTGCTGCCACCACCCCAGCTGCCTGGATTGTCCCTCAGGCACCAGTCGGGGCAGCCTGCGCACTAAGGTTCTGTGTCTCCCCATCCCCACGCAGTGCCTCAGCCAGGGCCACGCCGCAAGTGAGCGCCAGAGCCGGGACAGGAACCAGGCTCTCCTGACTCTCAGCTCAGGCCCAGCCACGCCGAGCAGCTCTGCCTCTGCCCAGAGGGACGGTGGCCAGCCCTGCTGGAGGGGGCTGTGCGGAGGGGTGACACAGGCAGCTCTGCTTGCCTGGATCCACACCGGACTGTCCCTTGCGGGGTTCCCACCCCTACACATGGCTCCTGCTGGCCAGATTCATCCAAACACACTCCTGTTGGGGCGAAGGAGACATTCCCTGAGCTCCCAGCCCTGGATACCCCTCTCCCCTGGGGCCAGCACCCCCTTCTGGGACAGGCTGATATTTCCATCCACCAGCCTGGGGACCCCGCTCCCACTGCGCTCTCACTTCCCTTCCCATGCAGGGGAAAGCGTCCCATTCCCTGCCCTTCCCGTGTCCCGCTGGGGGGTGTGGGTTCTTACCTGGGTAATATCCTAGAGCCGGAACTCCCCCGCCAGCACCAGGCACCCCTGAAAAAGGAACAGGCAGCATCACACACAGGCAGCCAGGGGATACACCCGCCAGGCCACGTCCACCTAGTAGTTGGCTCAGATAAACAGAGAAAGCAGGACTGCCACTGGAGTGCACGAGCTCCGGGGCAGTGCCGGGTCCCAGCTTTGCTGTGGGATTCCCTGCACCTCCCTGTGCCACAGTTTGCCCATCATTACCGTGGGGAAAATGACACTGACCTACCTTGAGGAAGTGCTTTGAGATCTACAAGTGGCAAGTGCGATGTAGGTAGCAGCATGGGGTCAGTGCACTCAGAGGCCCTGACATTTTGCTAACGGGACCCAGAAAAGCCACATGTGCCCCTGAGACTCAAGGTGGAGGGTTGTACACCCCTGAGGGCCCTGGTGAGGGCCGTACACCGCTGAGGGCCCTGGTGAGGGCCGTACACCCCTGAGGGCCCTGGTGAGGGCCGTACATCGCTGAGGGCCCTGGTGAGGGCCGTACACCCCTGAGGGCCCTGGTGAGGGCCGTACACCCCTGAGGGCCCTGGTGAGGGCCGTACACCCCTGAGAGCCCTGGTGAGGGCCGTACACCGCTGAGGGCCCTGGTGAGGGCTGTTCACTGCTGAGGACACTGGTGAGGGCCGAACACCCCTGAGGGCCCTGGTGAGGGCCGTTCTCCCCTGAGGGCCCTGGTGAGGGCCGTACACCCCTGAGGGCCCTGGTGAGGGCTGTTCACCGCTGAGGGCTCTGGTGAGGGCTGTTCACCGCTGAGGGCTCTGGTGAGGGCTGTTCACCGCTGAGGGCTCTGGTGAGGGCTGTTCACCACTGAGGGCCCTGGTGAGGGCTGTTCACCGCTGAGGGCTCTGGTGAGGGCTGTTCACCACTGAGGGCCCTGGTGGGGGCTGCACACTCCTGAGGGCCCTGGTGAGGGCCGTTCTCCCCTGAGGGCCCTGGTGAGGGCCGTACACCGCTGAGGGCCCTGGTGAGGGCTGTTCACCGCTGAGGGCCCTGGTGAGGGCTGTTCACCGCTGAGGGCCCTGGTGGGGGCCGCACACCGCTGAGGCAAGGGAGTACCTGGCTGTCCTCCCTGGGGCAGGAGTCTGGCCTGGCTCTAGCTCCTATCCAGCTGGTGTAAGACTCCGGGGAGAGTCTCCTCGTGGTGGGGGACAGTGTCCCCAGGCCCTGTCTGGGGCTAACAGGCCCGTCTCCAGGGCCCTGATCTCTGGGCAGCTGAGCATGCTGCAGGGGGAAGGGCTCGGCTCTGGGATGTCGGCTTTTCCTGTAACACCCCACACAGCTGTGCTGTGGGACAGCCCCAGAAAGGGGGAGGCCCACGGTTGTGTCAGTAGAGGCAGCCCTGCTGCAGTGTCTGTGCCAGCCCAGTGCTGCCTGGGATTCAAGCCAGCATCATTTCTCAGGCTGGAGAGGGGAGCTCAGCTACAATGAACCTGATTGCTGCCATGAGGCTAGGAGAGCCCCAGCTGATGTCCTCAGGCAGGATCCCACCGACAGCTGTCCCCATGCAGAGCAGGGACAGGGCCCACCTTTGCCTGCCATCGCCCTGCTCCTAGCTAGTGTTAGACAACCCCGGGGTGCTGCTGCGTGAACCTCCATCCCTTTGCATAGAACCATACGCTTCTGTTGACAAGCTCTCTCGTGTGGACTCAGAGCTGGGAGGGCTGTTGTATTTAGAGTGAACCCTCCGTCCGGCAGTTCTTGGCCTCTGCTGAGTCTCCCAGACTGTACAAAATGGGCCGTGGTGTTTGGGATGTGCGAGCTGGAGTTCCAGGGAGTAGCCCAGGCCCAGATCACTAAGCGCCTCGAAGGCAGGACCAGGACCTCCTTGCAGGGAAGGCAGAGCAGAGGATGGGTTTTCTGTGCTGAGCAGGGAGCCCGGGGCTGCCATGCTAGGCATGGAGTTCTGCCCGGGGTGGCCTAGTGCGACCTCTGTGTAAAACGGGGCATGAGGCTTGCCTGCCTGCCCTGGGCAGGGCCTGCATCTGGAAGGGCTCAGATGTCCTACCTGTTGCCTGCAGGAGCTGGCCCGGTCCCAGCGTGCACAGCTGCCCCAGGCAAGAGCTGGTCTGAGGGGGCATTGCTCCCACATTGGAGAGGGGTGATGAGTGGCAGCCCTGCTCCCACATCCGCCCAGCCCATGCATCAGTCTCTACCTAGCCAGGTCCTTCTGGGCCAGCCAGCCCAGCTGGGTTATGTTCTTCGGGCGCGGAAGCTGAGGGAGTCACTAGCAGCTGCCCAAACAAACATGCCCAGCAGATGGCGTCGAGGGGCTGAGACAGCGCCAGCCTGCCTGCGGCTGCTCTCACTGCTGGGCAGTTTTATCAGGCTTTGGAGAAGTTCTCGTTTCCTTCCCAACGCCCAGCCCGGCGCCCTACAGCTGCCTTCTCACCCGCTCCAGCCAGGGACACGGACACGTGTCCAGCTGGGACAAGCCTTCCAAGCGCTCCATGCTCCAGCTGCTTCTGCCCCGGGGGAGGAGACAACGTCCTGCCTGAGCCATAGACAGCCCCAAGACATAGATATAGACTCCCAGCCCCCAGGCACGCACAGGGCACTAGTGCCGGGGTTCACACTCAGCCCCTAAGCACGCACAGGGCATTAGTGCCAGGGTTCACATTTCCAGACCCAGACACACAGGGCTAGTGCTGGGGTTCACACTTCCAGACCCAGACACACAGGGCACTAGTGCCAGGGTTCACACTTCCAGACCCAGACACACAGGGCACTAGTGCCAGGGTTCACACTCACAGCCTCCTCCCCCACAGAGGGCACTAGTGCCAGGGTTCACATTCAGCCCCCAAGCGCACACAGGGCACTAGTGCCAGGATTCACACACACAGCCCCTAAGTGTACATGTAACTCACACACCTCCTGGGTGTGGTGTTCTGTCTCATCTAGTGGCACTGAGACCACGTAGAGAGACATTAATGAGTCTGTTCTACAGCCTTAGCTAAGGGCCATATGGCTTTTAGCTCATGCAGTAGAGGCTCATGCACTAAGCTCCAGAGGCCCCAGATTCAATTCCACCCGCCAACGACCATGCTCTGTTGGCGTTACACACACAGGGCACTAGAACCAGAGTTCACACTCCCAGCCCCCAGGTACAGACTGGGCACTAGAGCCAGGGTTCACACTCCCAGACACACACACAGGGCACTGGTGCCAGGGTTCACACTCCCATATCCCAGGTATACACTGGACACTAGTGCCAGGGTTCACACTCTCAGACTCCAGGTACACACAGGACACTAGTGCCTGGGTTCACACTCCCATACCCCAGGTATACACAGGACACTAGTGCCAGGGTTCACACTCCCAGGCCCAGACACACACACAGGGCACTAGAGCCAGGGTTCACACTCCCAGGCCCAGACACACACACAGGGCACTAGAGCCAGGGTTCACACTCCCAGGCCCAGACACACACACAGGGCACTAGTGCCAGGGTTCACACTCCCAGACACACAAACAGGGCACTGGTGCCAGGGTTCACACTCCCATACCCCAGACACACACAGGACACTAGTGTCAGGGGTCACACTCATAGCCCCAGACCCAGAAAGGGCACTAGTGCCAGGGTTCACACTAGCAGTACTGGATGGATGACAGAGTACAAGAATGGGATCCATGAGTTATAGGTGCCATCCCCACCTGTGCCAATGAATTGCCAGGCAGCCTAGGGGTTTCCCCTCATGCCTTGGGAAAGCTGCCCCACGTGTAATGTGAGGTAGCTCTAGGTGCCCCTGATGGGGTGGGAAGGTCACAGGAAGGCAAAGTGTTTTGAGACCCTTGGGTGTCAGGCCCTGGAGAAGGCAAAGCCCAGTGGATCTCTGCTGCACTGCCAGGCGCTTGCATGCCCAGGTCCGCAGCCCTCGGCCCGCACAGCTAGCACAGAGCCTGCCTAATGTGGAGCACATTACACTGAGCCTCCGCAGGCTTTGGAATTGGTTCCAGATTCCAGACCAGCTGATCTCACTTTGCGTGGAATTCGGAGCCTGATAACACGTTCCCCCAGCCAAAGGCACTCATTCCAGTCCTCGCTCTCCTGTCTCCCCATCCGTCTGTCTGTCTGTCCCTCTCGCTCCCCTGGCCTGCCCTGCCCCACTTTCCCTTCGCGGAGGCTGCGCTATTGGCTGGGATGAATGACAGGGCTCTGACCTTTTCAAACAGGGATTAGAGCCCTGGCTCCCGCCCCACTCGCTTCTCGCTGGCTCGGAAAAACAAATCCCAGATAATTCCTTGTTTAAAAACAAACGCAAAGTGTCCATGCGGCTCCTCCCTGTCCTGCACTGCAGGCCAACGCCAGCCTCAGCTGCTGCAAACGTCTACCAGGGAAGCTCCCCAGACTGGGGTGCAGCTGGGATGCCAGTGCTGCGAGGTTCCCCATAGCAGTGCCTTGTCCAGGCCACAGACTCACTCTGAGGGCCAACTGCAGCCCTGCCGTAAATGGCAGAACTGCACTGATGTTTGCACCAGGCTGCAGCTTGGCCCTGTGAGCCATGTGCTGCGGTGTGCACCCGGGGACCCAAGGCTACAGGAAGGGACAGCCTAGCAAGGGGAACTCACCTCCCGCCCACCCCTTCCCTGGCTGCTGAGAGGAGTGGGGGAGCTGAGGTGGGAGCAGCTTGTATCTGGCTGGGGGCCTCGAGGGGCTTCAGGACTCCCCATCAGTAAGCCGTGCAGCCCTGGCCCTGGAGAGCTGTCCCAGTCTGCTGCCCTGCCTGCTGGGAGAGAGAGGGGAAGGGGGACAGACTCATTCTAGGGGAAAGGGAGACACTCCCAGCCAGAATCCTGGGGGAACCAACGGCTCCTCAGGTCCCTCTCCCCTCCTGGCTCCCGCTCTGGGCTGGTCACCGACAGGGCTCCACACACTGTCTGCCTGGTGCCGGCCCTGCCCGGGGACATGGGCTCCTTTTGGGTCCGAAGATTCCCTCTTCCCAGCACTGTGTCACCACATGATGACGGGTGCGCTCCCTCTCCCCAGCGGATTCTGGGCTAACTGTCCCGTGGGGGGCAGCGTGAGGAGAGTGCAGTTGGGGCTCTCGGGGGAGCCCCTGTCCCCTGCCTGCAGGGCTCAGAGCCCAGGGCTCATTGCTGCCAAGCTGGTTATTGTGTCAGCGGGAGCTCTGCGCGTCAGGCAATGGTTCTCTGGCACGGCTGCCAGCGTGACACGGGGCTGAGGGCGTGTGGCTGCCCCAGGGCTCAGGGGAGCCGCAGGACTGGTGCTGGGAGGAATGGTCTCACACGGCGGCTAATGCGACCGGCTGCCCAGTGCCAGCTGGGCTGGGAAGAGGGCATTCCTCAGCAGGACTGGAGCCAGAGGCTCCATTTGCCCCTCCAGAGAGGTCAGAGGGGGTAAAAGTCTGAGCCTTTGGCCCCCAGTAAGTTCTTTGGTGCTGAGTCATCCCAGCCCGGCCTCCCTGCAGAGTTTGGGTTCCCAGGAAGAGCAGTCTGAGAAGGCCGGGTGTGAGGAGAGGAGCCGGCAGTCAGCGGGGACATGACCCATCGGCAGGAGCTGGCCCTGTGCTGGTGCCGCTTGGTGCAGCACCTGGCACCACCACACACATGACAGGAGCCTTCCTGGAGCCACGGCTGATGCATGTCTCTGCCCAACCTGGGTAGGCTGGGGTGGGAGGCTGGAAGCAGGGCATCCTTCCTCCCAGGTCTAGTTCGCCTTTGCCCCAGTGCCCGCTCCTAATTGGTGTCACTCCCCAGCACCAAGGGAAGGTCCCCTGTTAACTCAGGATTTGTCACCGGGGCAGGCATGTTCTGTGCAAACTCTCTTGTGTCCGGCACCTCAGCCACGCTTCTCAGCTGCTGGGCAAAGGGCTCCATCCATCAGGCTTATATGTCTCTCCTGGCGCCCTGCTACCTTCAGCGTTATCTCCCACTCAGCCCTCCTCACCAGCTGTTCACTGACTGGCTGTCATAGAGGTTTCCATTTCTCCTAGGCTCTGATCCCACCTTCTCCCGAGTCTGCCCTTCCCAGACAGGGCTGAGAGGGTTGCTGAGCTGCATGAGGAGTGTGCCAACCTCCCCTGGATCTTGGCAAAGCTCACCGGGGCCTTTTGTGCTGCTGGGCAGGGGGCCATTGCCTGGCTCGGCAGGAGGGTATTGGAATCCTACAGTCGAAAGAATATCAGGAGGTGACATCTACTAATGGCAGACTCCCCCGTTCTGAGGCCGGTTAGCTTGGCCCATGGCTGGACAAGATGCATCAAGCTGGCTAGTTCATACCCCAGCCCCGTGATACTGACAGCAGTGAGTCCCAGGCCCCAGCTAGCAGCCGGCTCTTCACTGCGCGCTCTGAAGAGCCCACGGGTCAGATCTCTGAGGCGAAAGTGTGGCAACTTCCCTGGCTCAGCGTGGCCATTGCTGGTGCCAGATGTTGGCCGTCCTGCCCTTTTGTTGGAGCGAAAGGGTAGCTTGGCCTCCCAGCCTGGGCAGACAGATGTGCTAGCGGGGCTCAAGCTAGCTTGCTGGAAATAGCTGTGTGGGCTTGCCCTGAGAGGCGAGTGACTGCTTGGCAACCAGAGGGCTTCCTTCACCTCTCTGTCTCTCTGTGTCTGGGGCAGGAGGGAGCTGGCCACAGACCTTCCAAGGAATTGAAGAGGTTTCAGTAATGTGCTTGCCCTGGCTTCTCTCCACAATCATCTCAGGGCAAATGTGAGTCAGCGGCTCTGAGGGCCTGCACGTGCAGAAGCTTCTGGATGCTCACCAGCGGCGTTGAGATACAAGACCCTGCCCCATATGCAGCATTTTGGGGCTTAGCAGAGCTCTCTTCTGGGCCACGTGATGTCCTGGGCCTGGTGCATGTGATTTGAACATGGGGCTGTGTCCCAGCCCAGAGCTCTCCACCTGCCCCGGGCCAGCAGCAAAGCCACACGCAGCCACGTGTCCACCTGCCATCATTTACTGCAATGGTGGTGGAGCTAGCTGAACAATGCCCAGTGTCTTCAATACACAGCCTTGCGGGTTTTCAACCCCTTGGCTTTGCTGGTGCTCATGCTTGAGCTGCCTTCCAGGGAGCTGGCTTCAGACCCAGCAGCTGTGGAGCTGGGTGGTGTCATGAAGGGTTAATGGGATGAACACTGGTGAGAATTTGCACTAAAAACTGGGACTCCAGATGCTTCCCAATCAGGAAACAGAAACATACCATGTGACCAACAGCCCACATTTCAAACATGGCTGCCTACGTTCGTCCCAAACCACTGAGCACCTGCAGCTCCCAGTGAAAGCACTGCTGAAACAGACCCCTTCTTAGGAACCTAAAGGCAGATTAAAGGCCCTCATGTTAGGCCGCAGGCCCAGATTTGAAGAATCTGTCTCATGTGTCCACTCCAAAGAGCTTGAATTTTGATTTCCAAACTCTGACAACTCGCCCTGAGCGGTTCATGAATGAACTGCAGATGGCAAATTATTCACTGAAATCACTGGGTGAAAGTCAAGCTCTTGGTGAACAATTCATGAGCAGGAAAAGAGGCAAAATTCAGAGCTGAAAGCCTGGCCATCTGTGAGAACCTGCAAGCCATCATCAGGTGTGCAGCATAAGGGGGAGACACATGGGCTGAAAATGGGGCCATGCCTGCTGCACAGGTACAGGCAATAGGGCAGCTCCCATCCCCACACCCAGCTGCTGTGCACTGTACTGGGGCGAGCTCACAGCAGCATTGTGGCGCTGTAGAGAATGGAGGAGCACTAGTTCCCAGCCTGTCCCAGCAGGAGGTGCTGGAGGGACCAAGGGAGGAGTGCTGGCCGCGAGGCAGCTCCCAGCTAGTCCATCCCAGCGATGGAGCGCCCGTACTTTGGGCAGTGTGGGCACCATTTCGGTAGGGTCCCGAGTGCCCAGATGGGGCAGAGCGCATTGCACAGAACAAAGGCCTCTCTGTCCATCTCGCTGTGAGCTCAGAGACACGGAGCTTAGAGCACGGTGTCAGGAGCTGCAAGTCCCCCAGAAGCCCCCCATGGGCGGCGTTGGCTTTTCACAGCCTGACACTCGCCTCTGAGGTGCTCAGTGAGCATGTGACCGTCACAGGCTGAGTCTGCTCAAAGAGCAGCCTGTGCTAATCGCCTTACAGCGGAGCTGGGCCGGGGCAGGCGAAGTCACTGGCTTCTCAGCGGCTTGGGGCCTGACTCAGGCACGCTCGCATTATCCCGCGTGATGCAGCAGGCAGCAGAGGGATGGGCCTGGGCACTAAGAGCCACAGGTGCGATGCCCTGCGCCCAGGCCTATGGGATCCAGGCCTGGGTTGCACACCTGGCCCCAGCCTGGGCTGGGAGTCACTCTCCATGGTCCCTGCTCCCTGGCCTGTGGGACTCCTGCCCTTTGAGCCCCGGGATCTGTCAGGGCACTGCTGGGAGACTGAAGCTTGATGCTGTGGCTAGTGCAGCCTGGGCTCTTCCAGCTCAAGCCTGTGGAGGGAGTGCAGTGTACGGCTGCCAACGGGCAGCGGGGCGCCACACACAGCTGGGAAGAAAGCCCTGGCCTTCCCCACTTCCCCAGCACCCCACCTGGCAGGGGGGAGGCACACTCGGGGTCTCCAGGCATGTCTCGGGGGGGGAGGGGGGCAGCCCTGTGGGCGCAGAGACCCCATGGGCACGGGGGGAGGGGAGGGGAGTCTGGACAAACAGCAGTTCCCTGGCAGGGTCGGGCCCACTGGAGGGAGATTCCCTGCACCTCCCCCATAGGCAGGCCCAGTCCCACCGCCGAGCCAGCGTGGGCACTACCTGGGTTACCGGCTGCAAAGCGGGCAGGATCTGAGCCCGCTGCAGCCGGCTGGACAGTCACATGGCTGGGCAGAAAGCTCTGGCCTGCCTGGGAAAGTCAGACATGCTCCAGGCCCCAGGGAGACGGTCCGTGGGCTGGCACCAGCCCCTCCACTTCCAGGCAGCAAAGAAAGTTCCGCCTGCGGCCAGCCCAGCCTGCAGCACGGCCCCCGACACACGAGCGCACTGCGCTCCTGCCACCTTCCCCGCTGCGCTGGGACCCGCCCTCCCCGCTGCCCCCTCCCCATGGGCAGGCTGGCCTCCCCCGCAGGCGGGCACAGCGCGGCTGCAGAGCAGGGCCCTCGAGAGCCTGCTGCAAAGCGCAGTCCTGCCACACCCCGCCAGAGGGGCACAGGGACCCTAGCTGCTCCCCTCCCCTGGCCTGTCCAGGGAGCATGGGCCGGGAGCCACCCAGCACGGGCCATCCTGGGAGATCTCGCTCCCCCCAGCCCAGCGACTCACGGAGAGCGCTGGGCCCCCCAACAGGCCCACCGGCAGAGCGCCGGCGTCAGAGCCACCCCACAGCCAGGCTCGCCCCACCCTGCCCCACACATCCCAGTGCCACGCTCGCCCTGCCCGCCTCCCCACAGCCACTCCAGGCCTTGCCCCACAGCCAGACTCGCTCTTCCCCACCCCACAGCCACTCCCAGCCCCGCCCCACCCGACAGCCAGGCTCACTCTTCCCCACCCCACGCACCCAGGGCCATGCTCGCCCTGCCCGCCTCACCCCACAGCCACTCCCAGCCCCGCCCCACCCCACGCACCCAGGGCCATGCTCGCCCTGCCCGCCTCACCCCACAGCCACTCCCAGCCCCGCCCCACCCCACGCACCCAGGGCCATGCTCGCCCTGCCCGCCTCACCCCACAGCCACTCCCAGCCCCGCCCCACCCCACACACCCAGGGCCACGCTCGCCCTGCCCGCCTCACCCCACAGCCACTCCCAGCCCTGCCCCACAGCCACTCCCAGCCCCGCCCCACCCCACGCACCCAGGGCCATGCTCGCTCTGCCCGCCTCACCCCACAGCCACTCTCAGCCCCGCCCCACCCCACGCACCCAGGGCCACGCTCGCCCTGCCTGCCTCACCCCACAGCCACCCCCGGCCCTGCCTCACCCCACAGCCACTCCCAGCCCCGTCCCACCCCACAGCCAGGCTCACTCTTCCCCACCCCACGCACCCAGGGCCACGCTCGCCCTGCCTTCCTCACCCCACAGCCCCCCCACCCCCTTCCCCACAGCCACTCCCAGCCCAGCCCAACCCCACAGCCAGGCTCGCCCCACCCCCCGCACCCAGGGCCACGCTCGCCCTGCCTGCCTCACCCCACAGCCACCCCCGGCCCTGCCCCACAGCCACTCCCAGCCCTGCCCCACCCCACAGCCAGGCTCGCCCCACCCCACGCACCCAGGGCCACGCTCGCCCTGCCTGCCTCACCCCACAGCCACCCCCGGCCCTGCCCCACAGCCACTCCCAGCCCTGCCTCACCCCACCTCCATGCTTGCCCCGCCCCACCCACTCCCGCCACACTTGTCTGCCCCCACCCCATGGCATGCTCACTCCGCCCCCTCACCACACTCTCTCTGCTCCCACCCCCACTCCCCTGCCACGCTTGCTCTGCCCTCACCCCACAGCCCCTCCCATCGTGCCCGGCAGAGTGCTGTGGGTGCTCGTGGCTGGCTTTGCAGGGGTGCCGCAGCTCAGGGTGGGGGCATCCGGCACTGCGCCCACTCCCAGCACCTCTCTGCCATGCTGCAGGGAGTCAAGCTTCACACTTGTTCTCATAAACCCGCAGGCGCAAACTCCTCTCGCCTGCACGTCTGCCCAGCCGCACTGGCTCCCTGCAGGGCCCCGCCTGGCTCGCAGGGGCCGGCTGAGAACTGGAGCTGGGGCAAAGGGCCCCGACGCCTCAGAGCAGGGTTTCAGAGCCCAGGCTCCGGTCGCAGCGGGACCGTCTCCAGGGCACGTTTAGACACGGGTCTGAGACTCCCTGCCGGGGGCGCTGCCGTGTGGATGTCCCTGAAATGCCACTGGGCTCTGCCCTGGAGCTTCCTGCTTCCGGGGATGGCCTGGGCCATGGTCGGGGAGGCTGTGAGCAGCCGATTCTGCCCTAGCGATTCCAGCATTCTCCCCAGAACGGGCACCTCTCCCTCCCGCCTGCGATCTAGGTACCCATCCAAGCCGCAGCGGGGCCCAACCCTGCACAGCTGTGAGGAGCCGCCTGCCCCGAGTCCTGGGGATCCGTGCAGAGAATCGTGGCCTGTCTGCCGACGGCTCTCTCACCAGAGGAATGGCTGGCCCGGCTCCAATAGCATCTGTCCTCTCTACAGGGGGCCCAGGAGTCCTGGCACCTGCATTGAGTGTTCCAGGGGTCGCTGACCCCCAAGAGTGGGCCTGAAGGGCTCTCCTCTGGGGAGGGGGCAGCACAGCCAATGGCGGCCCCCTCCCACCCACTGCCCCTTCCCCCTCTCCAGCTTTGCCAAAGCATCCAGCCTGCAAATGTGCATTGAGAATTATAGGCTGCACTTTCATCCCCTTTGCCTTCAAGAGTGCTCCACACGGCTGTGTCAGAACTACACACCCACCCACAGAGTGCTCCACACAGCTGTGTCAGAACTACACGCACACACACACACACACACACAGAGTGCTCCACATGGCTGTGTCAAAACTACACACACACACACACAGAGTGCTCCACACGGCTGTGTCAGAACTACACACACACACACAGAGTGATCCACAGGGGCTGTGTCAGAACTACACACACACACACACACACACACACACAGAGTGCTCCACACAGCTGTGTCAGAACTACACGCACACACACACACACAGAGTGCTCCACATGGCTGTGTCAAAACTACACACACACACACACACACAGAGTGCTCCACACGGCTGTGTCAGAACTACACACACACACACAGAGTGCTCCACAGGGCTGTGTCAGAACTACACACACACACACACACACACAGAGTGGTCCACAGGGCTGTGTCAGAACTACGCACACACACACGCACACACACACACACAGTGCTCCACACGGGCTGTGTCAGAACTACACACACATAGAGTGCTCCACACGGGCTGTGTCAGAACTACACACACAGAGTAATCCATACGGGCTGTGTCAGAACTATGCACACACACACACACACAGAGTTGTCCACACAGGCTGTGTCACACCGACACACACACATGCACACAGTGATCCACACGGGCTGTGTCTCTCTCTCTCTCACACACACACACGCACACCCACACCCACCCACACCCACCCCCCCCACACACACACTGATCTGCATGGGCTGTGTCATGCCTACACACAAACACAGAGTGTTCCATATGGGCTGTGTCACACATCTACACACACTAATACACACAGGCTTTGTCACACACACACGGAGTAATGCACTTGGGTGTTCTCTCTCACACAAAGTGATACACAAAGGCTGTGTCACACACACTGCAATTTATACACAGGGGCTTTGTTTCTCTCTTTCATACACTCGCTCACATGGGCTGTGCCATACGTACACACGCATACAAACACACATACATAGAGGGCTCCAAACAGGTTGTGTCTCTCATATCCACACATCAAGGGGGCTATGAACGGGTTCTGTCACACCCACACCTGCAGTGAGAGTGCTACACAGGCACCGTGTCACACACACTCACTGACAATAATCCACACATGCTATGTCTCTGTCACACAACGCGAAACACACAGGCTGTGTCAGACACACACAGAATGAGACACGTGTATTGTGCCTCTCACATACACACTGAGGTGGCTACACAGGCTGTGTCTCATGCGTGGAGGGTAACACACACAGACGCAGAGTGACATGAGACACTGAGAGTGTGATACACATGGGTTGTGTCTCACACACACACACACACACACAGTGAGAGTGAACCCCGGACTCTCACACACCTCCCATGCCTGCTCTCTGTACCCCAGTCCCTCATGCTGGCAGCCTGGCGGGCCCTGGCACCCCCAGCTGGGGCTGGGATCTTGCCTTCTGGGATGCGCTAGGGAGGACATTGCATGAGCCGGTAGGAGCCCCTCACCAAGCACCTCGCCCCCCGGGAGAGCGGCTGTGCAGTGTCTGTCAGGCAGGGATCCCCAGGGGCAGCTCCCAGCTCTCCTTGCCCCGGCCAGAGCCCTGGTGTGGTGTCATGTCCCGCTTGGGCATGGAGAGCTGGGCGCATGCCTGCCCCAGCGGGGCCGCGGGGGACGGGCCAGGCTCCGCGAGGGGCTGTGGATGGGACCCAGGGACGGCTGGGCCAAGGAGAGCCCAGGGGCAGCGCGGGCACGGCGACGTCTCCGATTGACTCGGGGGCTTCATTGAGCTGCTCCGTTCCCAAAGGGGGTGCGTGGCATTAGCAACCTGCCCGCTGGGCAGTCCCCTTCCCTTGGGGGGACACGCCCCAGAACCAGTCCCCGCCAGCGAGTGCCTGAGGTCAGGTGCCCCAGGAGAGGTGGCCCGGCTGGCTCAGGCTGGGGAGAAGCAGCTGAGCTTTCCTTACCTCCTTGCCGAGAAGTCGGGAGGATGGCGAGGAGGAGGAGGACTCCGGGAAGGAGGGATGCAGCCAGCTGCCTTGCCATCTCTTGAAGCAATGCCCCAGTCCTCCTGCAGCCAGTGTGTTTTATCCCAGAGCCGCTTAACTGTGGCTTCCAAGGCTGTGAGGGGCGAGGGGTGGGGGCTGGCCGAAGGGAGGGGAAGGGAATGAGGGGAGAGGCACAGGACACTACGTCATTACAAAGGGCAAACATACAAGCCTCTCCAGGCTATTGGGCTTTTTTCCCTTTTTAATTTCTCTCTCTTGCTGCTTTCTCCAATTCTGGCGGGTCTCTGCCAAGAGAGCGGGGCAGCTGCCAAGAGAGCCTTCAGCGAGAGGAAGGGGGAGGGATGGGCTGCCGAGCGCTCCCTCCCCCCGCACCATAATGGCCAGGCCATACATCGCGCCTCCGGGGGCACGTGGGCACGGCAGGCCCCAGACCCAGCGCCTGGAGCCTTTCCCGCCCGCTTGCCCCTTGCGGCCGAGGCAGGGCCATCGGCGAACCCTGTGCAGCCTCATCACCCTTGCCAGGCCCGGGCCGGAGCCCCTGCGGGGGGGCCAGGCTTGTCAGGGGCGCAAGTGGCTCACGGGGGGCGTGCGATATCCCCCCCCTCCCCCGGAGGCGGGGGAGGCTGGGGCAGCCAGGCAGCGAGGGGGGGATGGGGTGGCAGGAAGAGACCAAGCTCCCAGCCCCACCAGGCTGGAGCAAGGGGGGCAGGGGAAAGGCGGGGAAATGAGAGGCCAGAGATCTTGGTGGCTCTGCTTTGGGTTTCTGCTCCCAGCCCCTGCAGTTGAGGCCTTGGGCGGCTGCCAGCTGGGCCCCTGCGTCCTGCTCCCAATTGCTAATGCTGTATGTGCTGGACACCCCAACCTGAACCTGTGCTGCCGCTGCAGGGTACCGGGGGAGGCCAGCGACTCCCAGACAGCCCAGGGGTTAACCCTGCCACTCCATGGGACGCAGCAGGGCTCTGGTGGGAGGAGGGGAAGTCAGCTGTCTGGTCCTGGGGCCAGCCCATGGGATCCCAGCAGTGCCATGTGGGAGGGGACTGGCAGGTTATGGGTCAGGGAGTGGGACCCCAGCAGCTCTATGTGGAGTGGAGGTGAATGAGGATGAGGACAGTTGTGATGTTATGAGAGTACAGTGATGGGGGGGGGGTCACAGCTGGCCCATGGGGCGCAGGGGGGATGCAGACCGGGGGGTCAGAGTACAGTGATGGGGGGGTCACAGCTGGCCCATGGGGCACAGGGGGGATGCAGACCTGGGGGTCAGAGTACAGTGTTGAGGCTCACAGCCGGCCCATGGGGCACAGGGGGGATGCAGACCGGGGGGTCAGAGTACAGTGATGGGGCTCACAGCTGGCCCATGGGGCGCAGGGGGGATGCAGATCTGGGGGGATCAGAGTACAGTGTTGGGGGTCACAGCCGGCCCATGGGACGCAGGGGGGATGCAGACCCAGGGGAGTCAGAGTACAGTGTTGGGGGTCACAGCTGGCCCATGGGGCGCAGGGGGGATGCAGACCCGGGGGGTCACAGTAAAGTGATGTGGGGGTCACAGCCGGCCCATGGGGCGCAGGGGGGATGCAGACCCAGGGGAGTCAGAGTACAGTGTTGGGGGTCACAGCTGGCCCATGGGGCGCAGGGGGGATGCAGACCCGGGGGGGTCAGAGTACGGTGTGGGGGGTCACAGCCGGCCCATGGGGTACAGGGGGGATGCAGACCGGGGGGTCAGAGTACAGTGATGGGGGTCACAGCTGGCCCATGGGGCACAGGGGGGATGCAGACCTGGGGGTCAGAGTACAGTGATGGGGGTCACAGCTGGCCCATGGGGCACAGGGGGGATGCAGTTCTGGGGGGGTCAGAGTACAGTGTTGGGGGTCACAGCCGGCCCATGGGGCGCAGGGGGGATGCAGACCCAGGGGAGTCAGAGTACAGTGTTGGGGGTCACAGCCGGCCCATGGGGCGCAGGGGGGATGCAGACCCAGGGGTCAGAGTACAGTGTTGGGGGTCACAGCCGGACCATGGGGCGCAGGGGGGATGCAGACCCTGGGGTCAGAGTACAGTGTTGGGGGTCACAGCCGGCCCATGGGGCGCAGGGGGATGCAGACCCAGGGGTCAGAGTACAGTGTTGGGGGTCACAGCCGGCCCATGGGGCGCAGGGGGATGCAGACGGGGTTGGGGGGCAGTGAATTTGAGGCTAGATGAGAGGCAGGGGAGGGGCTGGCTGTGGGGTGACAGGACCATGTGGGGTGTGTGGGTGTGTGAGCAGTGTCCTGATGCTCCTTCGGTTTCTGTGCCAAGAGCAGATAACCGGACAGGCTGTGGATGAGCCGAGCTGGTGCCAGGCTGCCATCTACCCGGCGGCCATTAGGGGGCATCCGTGAGGTGTTCAAAAGCCTAAGAAGCAGCATTTCCCAACAGAGGCTTCCAAAGGAGAAAGCAGAGTTTTATGATGGACCTGAGTGGAGAGCGGCTGCAGTGCCCTGCCTCCTCGTGCCAGAGCACCAGGCTCTGGGGAGCAGCTGGGAACACGCTTCCCCAGCCCCCCTCCCCAGTGCAAGCTGTCCTGGGACACGGGGTGCTTCCCTGCAGGAGATCTCCAGGAGGCCCGAAGGGTGAGAGAGCCAGCTTCATTTTCCGCCTCCGTCCAGGAAGGAACAGCCCCTGGAGAGGGCATTTCAGGACCTGGGACTGGGTGGAGCAGCTGTGGGGGCAGACCGCACCCCGAAGCGAAGGCCCAATGGGCAGCTTTTGTAACGGCACAGAAGTTTGAAAAGGCTAAAGCAAGGGACGGTGGCCCCTGGCACACATGCTCCTACCTCTGCAGAGAGCCCACGACTGTGATCTCCAGCCAGTATGTTCCTCAGGGACCCTGAGCCACAGAGCATTCGATGCCACATGGGTGCAGTGGGGAAACCAGCTCCAGACGGGAGATGGAGAAAACATCCCAGCTATATGCTGTGCAGGAACTAATCAAGGGGCAGGGAACGGGGGTGTCAATGAGAGCTGCACACTCCACAGCTGGTAGCACAATCAGGCAGCCTGATCACCAGGTGCTGAGTAGCTGGTCCTGCTGGCCTCTCTTGCTGCATGTCGCCTAGGCACGCTAATTTCCCCTGTGACTGGAAACCAGCAGCTTCTGAGGGCCCAGGCATGCAAATTAGCAACGAGTTCATTTAGCTCATTCTTCTCCCCTACAGGTGGAGCCAAGAATATGAAGCATTTGGGGAGGGCTTCCGAACCTCGGACACCACTTAAAGAAGCGCTGCTCACATCCTTGCTCAAGACAGTATCACTGGGTGCTGCCTGTCTGGGTTGTTTCGCCTCCCTGCACCTTTTAGGGAAGCTGCTGGTAGCTACAGCCACAGGAAATCTGGGGGACAGTTTGCAGTATTGGGCAGGGTGGGGATGTCTGTTAGAACTTGCCAAGCCAATGAATGCAAACAGCACACAAATACAACAAGCAGGCAGTGTCTCCGCTCTGGCTGGAAGGGTTTTTCAGTCAAATTAACTTTTTATTTCACCTGCTCTTGCTTTCCCTTTGCAAATCCTTAGCCACCGTGTGCAGAACCCCTACTAGGGGGTGTAAGGATGTGGGTGTGGCCACAGAAAGAAAAGGGCATCTTCCATGTTGGACAGCGGGCAGTGGCAGAGCACACTGTGGCTGGCTGGAGCACGCGGCAGGCTGTCCATGCTGTGCTATGGAATGTTTAAACAAACGAATGGAGCTGTTAAACACAAGCTCTCCTTGCCTTTGTGAGAAGAACACCACATGGGGCAAGGAGTGGATGGATTTGAGCGTAATCAAGAAGAATTTTCACAGCAATTCCAGACGCCTGAACTGCACGTACCCAGCCAGCAAGGATGGATGGTCTGAAACCACCATGAGAATGAAGGTTTGGGAGCAATGTGGAAGGGGTCTGGAAGCATTTCAGACAGAGGTTCGTGGTGTTTATGTCTGCAATGTATGCAGACACGCTGAGCGTGCCAGGAAAGTGGCTTTACTATTAACCATAGCTGGTACAGCCAGAGATTTATAATAGCTTCCAGCTCTCACCTGTGGACAGCACGGATTGTGACAAAGTCCTAGCACAGTTCAAAGCATATTGTGTACTTAGGAAAAGGGAAACCTATGAAAGATCCCTGCTCTGCACAGAGTACCAAAGGCACAAGGGATGGAGGAGTGAGGTACAGACGTGAAGCTAAGATGCCAGTGTTGCAGTTTGGGCCTTAAGCGATTCCCTGCTCAGGGACAGCCTGGTGGGGTGCTGCAGTGAGCAGTCGCTCAGAGCCTGTGAGTGGCTGATTGTACAAACCTGTACAGCAGTGCAGCCGGCAGAACTGCAGGGGAAGCGGGGTGGGAGGGGGAGAGCTAGAAAACCACATGTGAGGGCATCAGGCAGGCAGGAGGATGGGAAGGATGAGCATGGGATGAACACATAGGCGCACATCAGGCAGGGCAGAGAAAGAGCACCCAAATCTGCCACAGACAGACAGCCCAGATTCCTGGGTGGGAGGTGTGGACATGAACATGGGTACAATGATTGTCCAGTGTTGGGCAAAAGTGCAGAGTCTGCCTAAAGGACAACCATTCCGTACAGCAATGCAGGCAAACAAGACCTGTACATGCAATGAAGGACTTCAGTGATAGCTCTAGTGATGAGGCATTTAGCATTAATTCCATGCAGCAACTGATACTGGCAGACAAAAGTTGGCCCATTTCACTTAGTGGCATGCACATTACATACAGTTTGGACACAGGTGCTGAAATGGATGGTGCTCCCACAATTGTGGTGCAATCTGCCAAACAGACTTTCACTGATGTAGCAAACCCATGTCCTGAAAACACAGTGAACTGCCTGGGTCAGCAGTGGGAAGATATTGCCATATAACAACAGAGACGTAAACAACACCTTTACCCAGGTTACAGGGGGACAGAACACTTATCCAGCAGATCGAGGGATGTGATCATTCCCCTCTATTCAGCACTGGTGAGGCTTCATCTGGAGTACTGTGTCCAGTTTTGGGCCCCACACTACAAGAAGGATGTGGATAAATTGGAGAGAGTCCAGCGGAGGGCAACAAAAATGATTAGGGGGCTGGAGCACATGACTTATGAGGAGAGGCTGAGGGAACTGGGATTGTTTAGTCTGCAGAAGAGAAGAATGAGGGGGGATTTGATAGCTGCTTTCAACTACCTGAAAGGGGGTTCCAAAGAGGATGGATCTAGACTGTTCTCAGTGGTAGAAGATGACAGAACAAGGAGTAATGGTCTCAAGTTGCAGAGGGGGAGGTTTAGGTTGGATATTAGGAAAAACTTTTTCACTAGGAGGGTGGTGAAGCACTGGAATGGGTTCCCTAGGGAGGTGGTGGAATCTTCTTCCTTAGAGGTTTTTAAGGTCAGGCTTGACAAAGCCCTGGCTGGGATGATTTAGTTGGGTTTGGTCCTGCTTTGAGCAGGGGGTTGGACTAGATGCCTCCTGAGGTCCCTTCCAACCCTGAGATTCTATGATTCTATGATTAGGCTGGGGGTCAAGCAATTGATTGAGGGTGAGACACAAGTTGTTTACTGTAGAACAATTCTTGACTCAGAATGTCACAACATTAGTGAAGAAATGTGAAGGTGTGGTTCCAAAGACTGGTTATAAAAAGTCACCATAAGGGAAGATGCACCACAACCTGTCCTACATGCAGCCAGGAATATGCCATGGTCCTGAGAAACACATTACAGAAAGGACTTCAATGCGTCATCTCAGTGGACACAACGGAAGAAGTGGAGTAGCCAAGAAGATGGGTGCACTCCCTGGTGATGGTGGAGAAGGAATCGGGAGCTCTGTTCTTGTGTTTCGACCCCAGAGAATTGAAAGCCAGCATGAGGAAGGAGCATTATCACTCTCTAACCAGACATGAAATCCTAGAGAACATTGAAGGTGATGTATTTTTCACCATTTTCAATGCATGCAGTAGGTCTTGGCAAAGTCTTCTGACCCAAGAGTTAATGATTTTGCCCATTTAACACACCTTTGGGCAGGCACTGTTTCCAACATTGCCCGTTTGGCATTTGCTGTATACCAGTGGACTATTCAGCAGCTCCTGGATGGTGCTGATGGAGTCAGGGTGTCAATATCTCATATGGGCACTGTAACAGGGTGGTCACCCCACTCCTGCCCTGAGGGGGTTAAAGCAGCCCTGGAGAGGGCTGTGGTGGAGAAAAGCCAGGCTGATTGGGGGAAGCAGCCACAGGTGGGGCCACGCCCCAATCAGGCCACAGCTGGCCCTATAAGAGGGCTGAGGACCAGAGGCTAAGACACTCTCTCTAGCGTCTCTGAGAGAGAGGGGCCTGGCTGCCTGGGAAGCAGAGAAGGGTACCTAGGGTGGAGCAGTGCTGGGGAAGGGCAGAGGGAGCTGGGGAGCTCCAGCCTAGCTAAGCCCCAGGCTGCAGGCCGAGTTAAGGGCCCACAAGGGTACTGGGGCTGCAGAGGGGTGGCCCAGGAATAGGCAGACGCAGATGGCCCAACCCCCCTTGCTGATGATGAGGGGTTTATAGACTGCGGTCTGCCCCAGGGAGCGGGGGCTGGATGGGGACTGGCAGTAGGCACTGAGGCAAGGTGGAGATTGGGGGTTGGGGGCTCCCCTGGGAGGGGAGACCCAGAGATGGAGGGGTTACTGCTGAGGCAGACCCCTGGTATACAAGGGCGTGGGTCTGGGAAGGACACGGGGGCCAACAGCAGGTGAGGCATCAGCCGGCAGAGGGTGCTCCGGAGCTGAAAAACAGCTAATTCCCTGGACAACCAGCAGGAGGCACCGTGCTGCTGAGTCGTCGCCCCGCCACAGGCACCACGAAACATAGACACGGTGATAGGCTTGCACAAGTCCTGCAGGTTGCTGAGGACAATGGCCTGAAAGTGAATAAAGTAAAACGCCAATTCCAGAAAAAGGAACTCTTGTGTTTGGAGGAAACTCAAGAAGAAAATGGTGTCAGGCCAGATCCTACAAAGAATACAAGTTACCCTATGAATGCCAGGCCCAGACAAAAGAAGGGTCTACAGAGGATCCAGGGTGTGGTGAATCGATTGGGAAATTCATCGACCATCTGACTGCTAAAGCGTACAAGAAGGATACGGCTCCAGGGTGTGGCATGGAAGTGGACTGAGGAACATGAGTCTAAATGCAAAAGACTGAAAAGATTACTCACCAGTGCACCTACAGAGTGAAATGTTGTTGTGTCCTGGCTTACAAGAAGTTCTACAGATGTCTCTGAAGATGGCCTAGGAGCTGTGTTATTGCAAAGAAAAGACTGTGCCAGGAGACCTGTGCATACTCACCCAGAGCCTTCCCAAACCCAGATATCTCAATGTCATTGGTTTTATAAAACAAGATGGATGAGTAGAGCAGCTGCTGCAGCGGTGTGAGGATAGGAGGATGGCTGCATTGGCCACAGGACAGTAGTGGCAGAGCAGACTTCCATCCTTGGATTATATTATATTTACACAGGCTTGGAAGGATTCAATTTTGATCAGTAAATGTCACTTTCACTGTATACACACAAATCCACACAATGGATTTCCATGACTGATAATCACCATTTACAGAGAGGCAATGTAAGAAACACGCTGCATAAGAACTTCTTAGAGTTTGATTTCAGGATATCTACTTTGGATAGCTGACATGTGATGTTGACAATTTGTGGTTTAGCTGTTTTGAATCTCAGTGTGTCTACCATCATTAAATAATTACTGTCTCACTCCCTTCATTTCTGATGCCTCAGAATTTCCTGCAATTGTGAAAATGGAAATAGGTACAAACTGGGGAAAAAATGGTTAAAACCCATAATTTTGCACACCTGTGAAAATTTTAATGACTAACAATAGAAAAAAAATGCTTAAAAATACATATTGATATTATCCATTGAAATTATAAAATAAGAAAAATGGAATTCTGCTGAGCCTATATTTAAATACAAACAATGCAGCATTCAAAACAAAAGGGATCATTAAATCATCCAGTCTTACCTCCTGGATACACAGGCCAGAAAATTTCATCCACTTACCTCTGTATTGAGTCCAATAGCTTGTGTTTGGCCGAAACAACTCTTCCAGAAAGGTGCCCAGTCTGGATTAGCAGACACCAAAAAACAGAAAATCCAGCACTTCCTTTGGTAGTTTGTGCTGGGGTTAATCACGCTCACTCTTAACATGTGCACCTTATTTCTTATTTTAATTTGACTGGGTTCAACTTCCAGCCATTGGTTCTTGATCTGCCTTTCTTCACTAGATGAAAGAGCCCATTAACACCCACTGTTTTCTCCCTCTGAAGATGCTGATACTCGGTGATCAAATGACCTCTCTGTGTTCGAACCAGATTGAACTGTTTACGGGTACTGTGATGGGCCAATGGGGATGGACCAATCCCTGTGGCCCAGGAGGCCACTCCCCCTTTCCCCTGCCGTGATGCTCCAGGTGGAAGAGCCAGATAAAAGGAGGCAGCCCAGCTCAGTCGGGGCGGGCTACGGAGGAGGAAGGACGTGTACTGCAGGTTCCTGCAGAGGTGCCTGTTACACTCCAGGTGGTAGAGCCCCTGGACCCAGACTGTGCTGCAGGCGACTCTCTGACTGCCAGGGAAGCCAAGCTGCCACCAGCTGAGGAGGTGCCCAGGACGCAACTTGTGGTAGGAAGTGACCCAGGGAAGGTACTCGAAGCTGATACCTGAACTCCTAATAGGCAGTTCCCTGGGTTCATAGGGCCCTGGGTTGGAACCCAGTGGAGAGGGCGGGGCCAAGTTCCCCACCACACCCCACAGGCCACCAGGCATGGCCGCTGTCTGCTCTACATCCCAGTGCCATTGGAGAGGACAGGCATGGACCTTTGACTCCAGTGTAGACGTACCCTAAACCCATCAGTGTAAGGCATTTTCTGCAGTCCTTGAATCATTTTTGTGGCTTTTTTTCTGCACCCTCTCCAGTTTTTGAACATTCTTTTTACAATGTGGACCCCAGAGCTGGCTGCAGCTGTGGGGGAAGTGGGGTGCTCAGGAGGAATTTATGAATCCTGGGTTGTTGACCTGGTTATTGAGATATTTTCTGTACGACTGTGGCAGGAGGTTTGTTGCATTAATGTTGGTTGAGTTTAACAGCAGGCTGCAGGGAAACACACAGGAAGCCAGGAGATAATCACCTATCTGCCAACAATCACAGGACAAGGCAAGAAGCCAGCAATTGGATGGACAACATGCCACCCCCATAGAGTTCACCAACATTGGGTTGAGGCAGCAGGCCCAAGGCTGGGAAACTGAGAGGTGAAGGACATCTGGGGGGATAAACAGAGCCAGAGCCTCAAGCAGAGGAGAGACACAATTCTGGGGAACAGACAATCACCCAGATTCCAGGATCTGGGTATCAAGGAAAGGAGGCCGGTTTAGGGTCTGTGCTGGGGTCAGCCAGCCAGGCAGATACACCTTTTGTTGTTTTAAAATCCTTTTCTCTTAAACAGTGCTTTGTTCCTACTGTTAAGATTGAACAAGCCTTGGTTTCAGAAGGCTGTCCGGTCACAGCGCCCAACGGGAAGACCCACAGGTACCAAACCCAGCCTGATCTGCATGTGGATACACCAGCTGCTGTAGCCCAGGGCCTGGGCTAGGAGCTGGAGAATCACATGATTCCATCCCAGGAGAGGAAAAGGCTCAAGGCCTGAGAGCTGACGGGGTGCATTCAGAGAGACCCCGGAGGGGCAGAGGGGCAGCCAGCCCTGTAGCTGGGACAGCAGTATCTAGTTCCGCTCTCCCTACTCCCCTCTTTATACACCAAGGTTACCATTAGCCCATTTTGCCACAGCATCGCACTGGGAGCTGGTGTTCAGTTGCTTGTCCACCATGACCCCTAAGTCCTTTCCAGAGTCCCCATTTGTAGGTATGGGCTGCGGGCCTTGTGCCTAGATGTGTCACTCTGCATCTGGCTGTGCTAAAACACGTTTTGTTGGAATGGGCCCAGCTTACCAAGTGACCCAGCTCACGCTGTATGACTGCCAGTCGTCGCCATTTACCACTCCGCCAATCTTGGTGCATTCCTCCAATTTCATCGGCAGTGATTTTTTCTTTGTGACTTAACAAGAACAGTAACTCAGTTCCCTGAGTCTTTGCATCCCCTTGGAGATCTCCTTCCAGGCATCATCCACATTCCCTCTCCCCTGAGACTGGACAGTCCTGACTGCTCTTAAGAACATAAGAACGGCCAGACTGGGTCAGACCAAAGGTCCATCTAGCCCAGTGTCCTGTCTTCTGACAGTGGCCAGTGCCAGGTGCCCAGGGAGAATGACCAGAACAGGGAATCATCCAGTGACCCATCCCCTGTCGCCCATTCCCAGCTTCTGGCAAACAGAGGCTAGGGACACTCAGAGCATGGTTTTGCATCACTGCCCATCCTGGCTAATAGCCATTGATGGACTGATCCTCCAGGAACTTAGCTTTCTCTTTTTGGAACCCTGTTATAGTTTTTGCCTTCATAACATCCTCTGGCAAAGAGTTCCACAGAATGATTGTGCTGTGTGTGAGGAAATACTTCCTTTTGTTTGTTTTAAACCTGCTGCCTGTTAATTTCATTTGGTGACTTGTGTTATGGGAAGGAGTAAATAACACTTCCCTATTCACTTTCTCTGCACCAGCCATGATTTTATAGACCTCTAGCATATCCCCCCTTAGTCGTCTCTTCTCCAAGCTGAAAAGTCCTTCTCTTACTGAGTGTTCTTGCTGCTCCAGCGTCTATGCCTGGGGCTTGGGCGTTCCTTAAACCACATTACTGCATTGCCAGCATTGAACGGACCGCTCAGCCTATCCCTGCCAATCTGTTCAATTGCTGGAAGATCCTATTGCCTGTGTACTTGTTGGGTCTATTTGGGTTTGATTGAGCAGCTGAGGAAACCTGATCCGTACCCCACCCTGGCTCCCTTTCCATCAGCTCTTTTCTCTTTGGCAATACCCTCTTGGTGTTTGCTGGAGAGGGGGATTCCACCAACACAAGGTTATACTTGGTAGGTCTAGATCTGCAGCCGAAACAGTACGTGTGTAATTGGAATCTCACTATCTGTGGTGGCAGGTCCGTTACAGATTGCACCACCAGCAAGGCTTGTCTTCACAGCACAGCCACCAGGAAAGCACTTCAGTGGATGCAGGCCCAGGTCTCGTCCAAGCACCGGGGGCTGGACTAGATGACCTCACATGGTCCCTTTCTGCTCTACAGTTCAGTTTGATTCTATGCCTATTCCTTTGCATCAAACCTCAGCAGAGAGAGGGTCTTATAGCCAGCAGCCCACATAGGGGATATGCTACCCAGGCACCATACATCTTATTTCTCTTCTCCTTCTCCTTCTCCATTTTACTGGTATCTCTGTGGTGAGAGCTGTTCGTGGGGTTTCCTTCCTCTCTCTCCATAGCACAGGTTGTCTGGGATATTCTCTGAGAGTTTTCATGTTGCTATTTTCATACTTCTGCACGCTGGCCATGTACTTTCCAAATGGTGATTAAAAGGTGCCATCACTTAAAAATGCACTGGGCTTGTGTGGAGTATAATTTTCAATAAGTCAAATACAATGTTTACTGGAACACTCAAAAGTTCTTTTCAATCAGCACTGATTCTCTGCCAAGTTTTAGCTTTCTGCCCCCAGCAATTTCTGCAGAAGAGCTGCTTAAAAAAATGTGGAAAGTTGTTTTATGTTATGAAGAAAGTGAATTTTTATTATGGGGAAGAGTGGATTGTTTTTCACTTTTCACACTCAGAAATGACTGAATTGTAATCAGAATCCAAACAAATCGCTTTTGGGCAGCAACTAAGCCTGGAAAGTATGAAGCCAAAGGTGAAAGTTTTGGAAAGTTGTAACAAGTCTGGTGGAGGGCTATTCTGCATGAGAGCACGAAAGAGTGGCAGGGGCAAGCTAGAAGCCAAGTTATGTTTTATCTCACTCAGGTGGGGGTAAAGTAGAAATCAATTAAGGGTGGAATAATCACAAGTAAATCAGACTTAGTTGTTTTAGCAGGAACTACTACTTAGGCTTACATTGTAAACGGCTATAAATGAGTACGGTTATCTACTGTATATTACCTACTAGTATCGTAATTAAACTCCCTCTACAGGTAACAGTTTACATTGATAAAATAACAGAATTTTGAATTACAAACTCTGCATTAAAGCATAAACCCCAACATTGTACGTTCTGTTGTCAGTTTCTCAGTTTTCAGCCTCTAAGCCCAGACTTTGGAGGGAGAGTTCTTAGGATGTTTAGTTATATCTTGAGCAATCCTCTTGTGCAATCTTTGTTTACGGTTTTAAATTCCATCTCAAAGAAAGACGTGTTCCTTGATACGCTATGGTGGCTTCTTGCTGGAACTTCCCTCCACTCCTTTCTGGCTTCCAGTCCCTCTGCTCTCTGACAATTGCTGTTCCCACATGCCTTAAGATGCTGTCCGGATGTTTTGTTTTACAGTCCTTACTATCTTCTTACTCTCACTGCAGCTCATTTCCTCCATATTTCTTAAGTCTATTTCCCTTTCATTACGGTTCCTGGTTTATTACATTTAGCCTTCACATTTCCTTCTTCGCTTCCCCCCACTGTTTTCGAACCATGGTTTTCTAGTCATTGCTTAGGTTACTTAGAGACTATTTAGTCATTTTCCTTTAGTTTAACTGCACTGGTTTTCCTTTAACTTTTCCTCTTTCCCCCTTCGACGGCTCTTTCCTCTTGCTAGGTGCTGCCCCTTTGTGGCTGTCCTCACTGTTCCTACTTCAGCATCTCTGGTTTTTCTATCCCTCCGGGACTGGACTGTGTCCCTTTCAGATCTGTTCCTGGCACCTCTCCGACAATGCCATGTGGCCACTGGCTCCTCACTTCTGCATCCCTTCTTCTCTGGTACCAGTTGCTGCCTTGCTGGCTACAGGCCTCTCTCCCTTGCTCCCAGCATGGGGCAGCCTCTTCAGCCTTCACCAGCCGTTTCCATCGATGCCAGTTTGGCCTGCTTGAAGCCGTTCCAGGGGGTGCTGCTGCCTGCTTCCCTCTGCCGTTTTTTTCCTTTTACATCCCCACCCTCTTAAAAACCATCCCAGGCTCAAGTTCCCCCCACTTCAACTGCCGAGGAATCCTGGGAGTTCTTCCGACCACCACAGAGCAGCAGTTTTGGGTTTCCTCCCATTTTTAAAAAGCAAACAAAACAAACCAACACCCCCATGAGGCTGCTTCTGAGCAGCCAACTTGCACCGCTCCCATTTCTCTTTTGACCCAACAGTCTCCAATACAGGTGGGGCATACATTATGAGCAATTGAGTAAGGGGGATTAGAATGGAAATGCTCAGACAACCTTACCTCCAAGTGTTTTGCTCATGCTTTAGCTTATATCTACAGAACACGGGATCTCTGCAGAAAAGGCAATAGTGCTTGTATTGCCTTTCCAGCAGATTCCTCCTGGGGGTGGGGGGAAAAGGCAAATCACACACTGGGTCCTGCTGTCACTCACCCCTTATGAACAGATCTCCTACTCTGCCAGGGCCACTCCGTGGGCTCCAGGACCCAGCGTCGGAGAATTCAAAAGTCATTAATTTAGCTTAAAATCGTGGGATTTTTTTTTAAGATAACGGATGTTGGGTCCGTTCATCAGCCTGTTGGTTTCTGAGCCCTCGGGGGTTATGTTTCCCAACTTCTCTCTGCAACCATGAGGGCTAAAACCTCACTTTTTACAAATTAAATCTGAGATTCTCCCACAGTCCCGGGACTCCAGGAGTTGGAGCTTTAAGAAAAGCTCCAAATATCACAAGATTAGTGATAAAATTGCTAGAGTTGACAACACTGTACATCAGGGGCAGTTCCATGGAGATGCCTTTCTTTGTGCACGGCAGGTGGGGGACATGGGGGTAAGAAGGGTGACTATACTCTGCTCTAGAGAGAAAAGCATATAAAGACCGTAGTCACAGAGGCTCAATTTGCAACAGGCCATTACAGAGCCAATTGTAACCCAGTCTGGAAAGACAGGAGATTAACAGAGATGTGGCGCCCCGGGCAGAGGCCTGCCCTGCGGTGAGGTGACCCAGTGTCAGAGCAGGAGCCAGAAGCAGTGTTGGGTCAGATACCAGGAGGTGAGAGTCTGAGACAGCCCAAGAGTCAGGGGAAGCAGTCCTAGGCAGGGGAACCCAGTTGCATGGACCCTTCCTGTGCCTGTGCTTGGTTTTAATAGAAGCTGGGAACCAATCAGGACCCCCTGCATTCTGCCAATCAGATCCCAAGACTCCAGGAGGCAACATGTGATAATGTTATCGAATTGTGAGACAAATAAGGCCCATTGAAGCTGCCATTGGTTTGCGGCTTTTGGCTTACGTAGATATTCCAATGTCATGAGATCCACTCACCGCTGGGGCGCCTCCATGTTGCTGCATCTAGGGATTAGCTTCACTCTGGCCCAATGCCCCTTTCTACTGCACACCCTGCCGCTGTTCTTTCCATCACTATCTGTAACTCTGTCTGCATGGTTTGACCCTCCGGCCAGGTTGCCAGCTGGTGAGGTGGCCAGGTGCTCTGGAGGTATTCTCAGAGTGCTGACAGCTCAGGTTCTGATACGGTGTAAATTTGTCCAAATGGTATTTTGGCTTCTGGCTGCTGCACTATTGGGCAGTCATAGTCCTGGTGCGGTGGTTGGGTTTCTGCATTCTTCTTTTCAAACAAATTGGTGTAGTCGTGGTATTTTGGGGGAGTTCAGATGTAGCTCCATTGGAAGATTCTGCCTGGATAATTGCCCTCACCTGAGCCTCTCGAGGTTCGAATTCTGGGATAGGATCTACCAGTGCTGCTGACAAAACTGCAAAGGAAAACAGAGTCCCTGTGCTTGCCACCACATGAGTGGGTTGTGGAGGGCCAGCCAGGAAGTACCGAGGATCAGGGGAAAGTGTGGAGAATGGATCAAGCCAAATTGTAATGTTCACAGTGCCTCTAATTGGTCTTTAATTTCTCCTTGCAGGCCCCACCGGACTGGTACAGCTGTGCCACCTCACTCAAGTCTGTATCAACGGTGAGCTGGCAGAATCGTGCATCAGAGGAGGTTACGGTGCCCTGCCCTGCCTTAGGGCGGCCTCCCTGGTTCAAGCTCAGTGCGGATTGTCAAATAGCACCGAGATGGCTTGGAGGAAGGCGTCCCAGTTCAACAGTACTGGACTGTCACATGCCAAGAAGGAGGATGCCTAGTCTCATGCTTCCCCGGACAGCAGCTGACAACCAGACTCACCTTTGCAGGATCAGTAGTACAGGACTGAACATGCCTCATGAACAGGAAGCACCACTGATTTATAAAATCCCAGAATCGTTGGCGATTACCATCAAACTATTCCTGTGAGGGGGAACAGGCCTGCAAGAGCCGTGTCTGGAGAACAGCGTTTTCACCACGCAACTGTGTGACTTGCTCCAACAATAGCTGGTTCTCCGAGGTCATCTGGATGACCCAGGCCTGCAGAGCTTGGATGTCTCCCTGAAGGCAGGCAGCCGCCTCGAGCATGTCTGGTGCTCCCAAAGGGTTAGCCAGGTCCATTCTGCTGGCACCTGGCCCACTTCTGTGGCTTAAGTGGCCCCTACAAACTGTCATGACTGTGGTCTGACCTAGTGGTCGGAGCAGGGGTCGGGAGTCAGCTTGGGTCAGATACCACATCAGAGCCTGAGACAGGCCAGGGGGCAAAACCAAGAGAGTCAGGTGTCAGGCGGGGTCAGGTTACCAGGAGAGCAGCAGCTATTGCAGGGGAAGCAGTCCTAAGCAGGGGGAACCCAGCTGTATGGACAACTTCCTGTTCCTGTGCTTGGTTGTGATGTTATTGATATAATCTGGGACCATATAGAACATGGTTGCAACCAAGGTCCTGTAGTGGCACCAAATCTTATGTAAAGGGGGTCATATAAGGTGTCTAAGACCAGGTTATGGGTTGCTGGTTATGATTATGCTGTCTGGGTGCATGTGTCATTTTGTAGTTGAAGTTATGAGTATTGGCTCTGTACTGTCTGTATTTCAAATTTGTGCTGTGCTTCTGGGTGACATCCCAGACGGCCCATTAAGGACCATCAACTATACAACTGACCCATTGAGAGAAGGCAGATACGCCTTGTAACTCAGCAAAGTATGCAGGAACTTGCCCATGTGACTCCAGACTCCATTTTGCTGTAATTTTCCACAGTAAGAACAAAGAAGGGTTCTTACACCTGGAAAAGACTATAAAAGGCTGATGCCTCATCTCCATCTTGTCTTCAATCCTGCTTCTTACCTCTGGAGGGACTTTGCTACAAACTGAAGCTCTGAACAAAGGACTGAATGACCCATCCCAGTGTGGGATGTACTCCAGAGACTTGATTTGAACCTGCAGCTAATTCTATCACTGCTACAAGCCTGAACTAAGAACTTTGCCATCACTGTATGTAATTGATTCCATTTAACCAATTCTAGCTCTCATCTCTACCTTTTTGCCTTTATGAATAAACCTTTAGATTTTAGATTCTAAAGGATTGGCAACAGCGTGATTTGTGGGTAAGATCTGATGTGTATATTGACCTGGGTCTGGGGCTTGATTCTTTGGGATCAAGAGAACCTTTTTCTTTTATTGGGGTGTTGGTTTTCATAACCATTCATCCCTATGACGAGTGGCACTGGTGGTGATATTGGGAAACGAGTGCCTAAGGAATTGCTTGTGTGACTTGTGGTTAGCCAGTGGGGTGAGACCAAAATCCTCTTTGTCTGGCTGGTTTGGTTTGCCTTAGAGGTGGAAAAACCCCAGCCTTGGGCTGTAACTGCCGTGTTTTAAGCGATTTTTTCCTGAATTGGCACTCTCATTTGGGTCCCACCAGAACCGCATCGTCACAGTGGCGTAGTCGTGCTAGGATCCACAGAACTGAGTCAATTAAGCTTTGGGTCAGAACCCCACACTATCCAAATTTGAAGTTTTGGGATTGAGAGTTTGGTTGGTTAAAGATCAGTGACCATGAGCCAGAAAACATCAGCAGAAGCAATGAAACGGCAAGCCTTGAGAGACAGCCTGCAGTTTGAACATGAGCAAAAACTGGCAGAAATTCGAATGAAAGAGAAGCAAGCCTTGGCCCAGCTGGAGAAAGAGGCTGCTGAGAGAGATAAAGAAAGAAGCTGATAAAAGAAAGAAGGATCTTCTGGCTGCTGAGAAGGAGATGGCTAGACTCCAGCTCCAAGTCAAAAAAGCAATGGAAGAACAGCAGAAACTGTATCCTCTTGAAAACCAGTTTGTAACTGTGTTGATATGTGGTATTACTCTGGGCAGTTTTCCGTATTTAACCAGTTTTGCTATGGCCAGGGAGAGGGGGATTCTAACCTGGTGGGTAATAGCTGTTTGTCTGTGCCAGAAAGCAGTGTGTCTGTGAGTGGAGTTTCTGAATGTCTGTCTGATGTCTCAGAAGGAAGTCTGGAGTTAGATCAAGAGCAGAAAGATCTCATGGGTGAGGAAAATGTTTCTCAGGAGCAGATTAAAGTAAATGGTCAGTGGAAGCCTTAACTGAGGAAGGAGAGGGTAGATTTGTAATGGGCGATGGATCGGTGGCTAGTGCAGCTTGTAGAAGTGAACCTGAAATGGGTAACTGATTTGCTGGAAGTAGCTCAGAGTCGTGAAAAAAGCAGCAGCTTTTCCATTGGGAGTGGCCATATGCCTGGTGAGAAAAGTTTGGAGGAGCCAAGGCAGCCTTGTGAGCCGATGGTTTTGTCTAGTCAGCAGTGTGGGAAGACAGGGACAGTGGAAGATGAGTGTCCCTGTCCCTTACCTGTGTCCTGTGTGGAGAAATGTGACAGTGAAGGGAATGTGCCTGTGTCTGTCAATACGACTTGCCTATGGAGGAAGCAACCTCCGTCTCCAAGCAGTTGTCTGTAACAGCCCTGTGTGCTGGGACAAGGGAAGTGAAATCCCAAGCTGTGTGTCTGGGGAAGGAGAATGTGTCTCCGGCTCTTCTGTGTCGGTGGAGCAGACAGAAGGTGCCTTTCAGCCTGTGATGGTTGAGAATAGTGCAGTTGTCTCAGAGTTGGTTATGGATTCAACTAAAGCCCAGGAAGGGAATGGTCCTGAGTTTGTGTCTGTTGGGGAGAATGGCAGGTTGCATCCAGTTAGTGTCGTAGCAAAATCCCAGAAACCAAACAATTCTGGTGCTTGTAGTTTGCCAGTTGCTAATGTGTGGTTGGAAAAGGGTGTAGCAACTCTTTCTGCTCAGGGTGATACCCTAGCCAGGGCATAAGGAGAGCAGAGAGGTGATTTGATTGTGTTACCTACTGATGGTGTGGAAACTGGTAGCAAGAAGGAAAAGATTCCCGAACTTGTGTGTGGCAAAAGGAAAGGAGAATGCCTCTAACTTTTTATCTAGTGAGTCTGTGGGTTTGCCTGAAAGGGGTGTGACGATGCTGTTCTGGCGGGACCCAACTGAGAGTGTGGCAATTCAGGACCAATTGCTCAAACAGGGCAGTCACAGCCCTAGGCTGGGGTTTTTCCACCTCTAAGGCAAACCAAACCACCCAGACAAAAAGGACTTTGGTTTCACCCCACAGGCTAACCACAAGTCATACAAGCAATTTCCTTAGACACTCCAGTCTTCCAGTATCACCACCAGCGCCACTCGTCCTGGGGATGAATGGTTATGAAAATCAACACCCCAATAAAAGAAAAAGGTTCTCTCGATTCCAGAGAATCAAGCCCCAGACCCAGGTCAATATACACATCAGATCTTACCCACAAATCACGCTGTTGCCAGTCCTTTAGAATCTAAAATCTAAAGGTTTATTCATAAACGGAAAAAGGTAGAGATGAGAGCTAGAATTGGTTAAATGGAATCAATTACATACAGTAATGGCAAAGTTCTTAGTTCAGGCTTGTAGCAGTGATGGAATAAACTGCAGGTTCAAATCAAGTCTCTGGAGTACATCCCCCGCTGGGATGGGTCATCAGTCCTTTGTGCAGAGCTTCAGTTTGTAGCAAAGTCCCTCCAGAGGTATGAAGCAGGATTGAAGACAAGATGGAGATGAGGCCTTATATAGGCTTTTCCAGGTGTAAGAACCTCTTTGTCCTTACTGTGGAAAATTACAGCAAAATGGTCTGGAGTCACATGGGCCAGTCCCTGCATACTTTGCTGAGTCACAAGGCGTGTCTGCCTTCTCTCTGTGGGTCAATTGTGTAGCTGATGGTCCTTACTGTGCCATCAAGCAGGCTAGGCAGGGCTAACACCAACTTGTCTGCGGTGTCACCCAGAAGCAGAGCACAATACAAAATACAGACAGTACAGAGCCAATACTTATAACTTCAACTACAAAATGATACACAGACATACAGACAGCATAATCATAACCAGCAACCCATAACCTGGTCTTGGACCCCTTAGATGACCCCCTTTACTTAAGATTTGGTGCCACTACAGGACCTTGGTTGCAAACCATGATCTATATGGTCCCAGTTTATATCAATAACCTCACACCCCCAACGCAAAATTGATGCAGGAAGGGATGACAAAACATCGCTGACTGCATCCCAAGAGCTCCCCCTCCTTGGGTCTGTCTCACTACAGCTAGTGTTGGGCTAGAGGCCATACCAGTGTATAACAGAAATGGTTTATCAAAGTCATGTTCAATAACATGATTGAATCTCTTTACAAACTCAAGGTAAAACTTGGTTTGAACAACAGTGGCTTGGGTCTGCTTTTGCCTAACAGAAGTCACTTGCTGATGGGGTGGGCTCTTTGCACTAACAGCTATTAGCAAGTATTTCTTCTCCCTGCCAGCCAAGTAATTCGCATCAACACAAACACTAGCTTTTAACTTCTTAGCTGCTATGGATTTCAGGGCTGGACTTTGTCTTACAGAGATACCACACAAATCCAAAGGGTCTGAGGGTGAGAGCTGGCTTGCTCTCCCCTGCATCCTCAAGCATTCAGCCATAAAACTGTTCTGCTCTGAAACACCAGTAACCCAATCTGTCCTCAGACTCTGAAGCACAGACTGCTCACTCACAGATTCAGCATGGAGACATTCCCGTTCCAACACCATTGTCTTCCCAACAAGCTGGCCACACACAGCCACATGGTTATAGGGCTGCTCAACTTCCTTAACAGCTTCTACTCCATCTGAGACCTTTTCAAAGCTGCCCACACTGGATCTCTCAAAAGGAAAGTCAGTGGATCCATTTACAACAGAAAATTTCTGGCTGTTAGGAACTAAAACTTTCTTGATTAAATCACTTTCACACCCTTCAGATGCAGTAAACTGCTTGCACAGATTATGATGAGGATTCCCTTCCCTATGAGCTTTTCTAAGCAGCAATTCACCCCTCTCAGAAATTCTGCTCTCACCCTCTTCACCTAGGGCTTGCTCTAAAGGAACACTTTCCTGAGCAACCACAGACTCTTTCTGGGTCTCACTTACATTTAGAATCAACTCAGGCCCAACAGGCGGATTCCTACACAATCCCCTTTCAGACAAACTTATAGACTTTCTAGATAACAGGTTAGAAGCTATCTCCTTCCCTTGGCCATGAACAAGTTCAGGAATCTTTTCCTTCTTGCTACCAGTTTCCACACCATCAGTAGGTAACACAATCAAATCACCTCTCTGCTCTCCTTATGCCCTGGCTAGGGTATCACCCTGATCAGACAGAGTTGCTACACCCTTTTCCAACCACACATTAGCAACTGGCAAACTACAAGCACCAGAATTGTTTGGTTTCTGGGATTTTGCTACGACACTAACTGGATGCAACCTGCCATTCTCCCCAACAGACACAAACTCAGGACCATTCCCTTCCTGGGCTTTAGTTGAATCCATAACCAACTCTGAGACAACTGCACTATTCTCAACCATCACAGGCTGAAAGGCACCTTCTGTCAGCTCCACCGACACAGAAGAGCCGGAGGCACATTCTCCTTCCCCAGACACACAGCTTGGGATTTCACTTCCCTTGTCCCAGCACACAGGGCTGTTACAGACAACTGCTTGGAGACGGAGGTTGCTTCCTCCATAGGCAAGTTGTATTGACAGACACAGGCACATTCCCTTCACTGTCACATTTCTCCACACAGGACACAGGTAAGGGACAGGGACACTCATCTTCCACTGTCCCTGTCTTCCCACACTGCTGACTAGACAAAGCCATCGGCTCACAAGGCTGCCTAGACTCCTCCAAACTTTTCTCACCAGGCACATGGCCACTCCCAATGGAAAAGCTGCTGCTTTTTTCACGACTCTGAGCTACTTCCAGCAAATCACAGTTACCCATTTCAGGTTCACTTCTACAAGCTGCACTAGCCACCGATCCATCGCCCATTACAAATCTACCCTCTCCTTCCTCAGTTAGGGCTTCCACTGACCATTTACTTTAATCTGCTCCTGAGAAACATTTTCCTCACCCATGAGATCTTTCTGCTCTTGATCTAACTTCAGACTTCCTTCTGAGACATCAGACAGACATTCAGAAACTCCACTCACAGACACACCGCTTTCTTGCACAGACAAACAGCTATTTCCCACCAGGTTAGAATCCCCCTCTCCCTGGCCATAGCAAAACTGGTTAAACACAAAAAACTGCCCAGAGTAATACCACATATCAACACAGTTACAAACTGGATTTTCAAGAGGATACAGTTTCTGCTGTTCTTCCATTGCTTTTTTGACTTGGAGCTGAAGTCTGGCAGTTTCTTGTTGCATCTTGTGAGTCTCCTGTTGCATCTGTCGAGTTTTCTCCTCAGCAGCCAGCAGCTCCAGATGCCCCTTACGAGCTTTTTATTCTCTCTCAGCAGCCTCTTTCTCCAGCTGGGCCAAGGCTTTCTTCTCTTCCATTCGAATTTCTGCCAGTTTTTGCTCATGTTCAAACTGCAAGCCGTACGCCACTGTGACGATGCTGTTCTGGCGGGACCCAACTGAGAGTGCCAATTCAGGACCAATTGCTCAAACAGGGCAGTCACAGCCCTAGGCTGGGGTTTTTCCACCTCTAAGGCAAACCAAACCACCCAGACAAAAAGGACTTCGGTTTCACCCCACTGGCTAACCACAAGTCATACAAGCAATTTCCTTAGACACTCCAGTCTTCCAGTATCACCACCAGTGCCATTCGTCCTGGGGATGAATGGTTATGAAAATCAACACCCCAATAAAAGAAAAAGGTTCTCTCGATTCCAAAGAATCAAGCCCCAGACCCAGGTCAATATACACATCAAATCTTACCCACAAGTCACGCTGTTGCCAGTCCTTTAGAATCTAAAATCTAAAGGTTTATTCATAAAGGGAAAAAAGTAGAGGAGAGCTAGAATTGGTTAAATGGAATCAATTACATACAGTAATGGCAAAGTTCTTAGTTCAGGCTTGTAGCAGTGCTGGAATAAACTGCAGGTTCAAATCACGTCTCTGGAGTACATCCCCCGCTGGGATGGGTCATCAGTCCCTTGTGTAGAGCTTCAGCTTGTAGCAAAGTCCCTCCAGAGGTATGAAGCAGGATTGAAGACAAGATGGAGATGAGGCATTAGCCTTATATAGGTTTTTCCAGGTGTAAGAACCTCTTTGTCCTTACTGTGGAAAATTACAGCAAAATGGAGTCTGGAGTCACATGGGCCAATCCCTGTCTACTTTGCTGAGTCACAAGGCGTGTCTGCCTTCTCTCCATGGGTCAATTGTGTAGCCGATGGTCCTTAATAGGCCATCAAGCAGGCTAGGCAGGGCTAACACCAACTTGTCTGCGGTGTCACCTAGAAGCAGAGCACAATACAAAATACAGACAGTACAGAGCCAATACTTATAACTTCAACTACAAAATGATACACAGACATACAGACAGCATAATCATAACCAGCAACCCATAACCTGGTCTTGGACCCCTTAGATGACCCCCTTTACTTAAGATTTGGTGCCACTACAGGACCTTGGTTGCAAACCATGTTCTATATGGTCCCAGTTTATATCAATAACGTCACAAGGGGATTGTGTAGAAATCCGCCTGATGGGCCAAAGGTGTTCCTGGATGTAAGTAAGTCCCAGAAAGAGTCTGTTGTTGCTCAGGAAAGTGTTCCTTTAGAACAAGCCCTAGGTGAAGAGGGAAAGGTCAAAGTTTCTGTAACAGGTGAATTGCTGCTTAGAAAAGCTCCTAGGGAAAGGAATCCTCATGGTAATTTGGGCAAGCAATTTACTGCAACTGAGGGGTGAAAAAGTGATTTAATCAAGGAAGTTTCAGTTTCTAACAGATGGAAATTTTCTGTTGTGAATGGATCCACTGACTTTCCTTTTGAAGGATCCAGTGTGGGTAGCTTTGAAAAGGTCTCAGATGGACTAGAAGCTGTTAAGAAAGTTGAGCAGCCCTATAACCAAGTGGCTGTGTGTGGCCAGATTGTTGGGAAGACAAGGTTGTTAAAAGAGGAATGTCTCTGTTCTGATTCTTTAAGTGAGCAGTCTGTGCTTCAGGATCTGAGGACAGATTTGGTAACTGGTGTTTAAGAGCAGAACAGTTTTATGGCCGAATGCTTGAGGATGCAGGGGAGAACAAGCAAACTCACCCTCAGACTCTTTGGATTTGTGTGGTATCTCTGTAAGACAGAGTCCAGCATTGGAATTGGTAGCAGCTAAGAAGTTAAAAGCTAGTGTTTGTGTTGATGCAAATTACCTGACTGGGAGGGAGAAGAAAGACTTGCTAATAGCTGTTAGCACGGAGAGCCCACCCCATCAGCCCGTGAATTCTGTTAAGCAAGAGAAATCAGGGTTTGATCCTGCAGGACAAGGAGGAAAGAGAAAACTGAATGTTGCAAAGGGAAGCCGCAGGTTAACCCTAAAATGCTCAAACTCCAATGGTACTGATCCAAAGGTGTGGCATGACAAACATAATTGTAGATGGACACTTGCAATGAATTTGTTGTTATTGCTAATGATGATTTTTGTAACTAATGTGTTGCTATTACCAAGAACTGTAAGAATGTACAATGTGCCTAATCTTGTGGAAAATCCCTTGAACATGTTGAAAGGAATACATGAGAACACACTTTATGTTAAAAGGCCTTGCTATACTGATGTTTCACAGTTAATGCCTATAAACAGTATTGGAACTTTTCATTGGGAAAAGACATTCCAGACCTAATGTGCTGTATGAAAAGGGAAACTAAGGCACACTACCATATTGCTTGCATGGCTAAATGCCAAGATTCCTGTACTATAAACAATATTAATATCTACATTGATTTGATGTTAATTGGGTTCCAAACATTTGACAGAGCTTGTATGGATAAAGTAGCTGTTTTCTTTAGCTCTTGGCAAGATCACATGAAACATACAGGAACCATTCTGCAAAAGCAGATCCAATCCACTGTTGTTCTAATCAAGTTTTACCTTGAGTTTGTAAAGAGATTCAATCATGTTATTGAACATGACTTTGATAAACCATTTCTGTTATACACTGGTACGGCTTCTAGCCCAACACTAGCTGTAGTGAGACAGACCAAAGGAGGGGGAGCTCTTGGGATGCAGTCAGTGATGTTTGTGTCATCCCTTCCTGCATCAATTTTGCGTTGGGGATGTGACGTTACTGATACAATCTGGGACCATATACAACATGGCTGCAACCAAGGTCCTGTAGTAGCACCAAATCTTATGTAAAGGGGGTCATATAAGGTGTCTAAGACCAGGTTCTGGGTTGCTGGTTATGATTATGCTGTCTGTATGTCTGTGTATCATTTTGTAGTTGAAGTTATGAGTATTGGCTCTGTACTGTCTGTATTTCAAATCTGTGCTGTGCTTCTGGGTGACTGTGATAGACCCAGGCCAGTTGAGTATAGCAGAAGGCAGATATACTGGCCACTGGATTAACAGTTTTCTGTTCCCTGACTGACCAGAGCAGGGGCTGCTCCAGGCTAATGAGAACACCTGACTCTAATTAACCTGCAAAGAGTCATAGAATCATAGAATCTCAGGGTTGGAAGGGACCTCAGGAGGTCATTTAGTCCAACCCCCTGCTCAAAGCAGGATCAAACCCAACTAAATCATCCCAGCCAGGGCTTTGTCAAGCCTGACCTTAAAAACCTCTAGGGAAGGAGATTCCACCACCTCCCTCGGTAACCCATTCCAGTGCTTCACCACCCTACTAGTGAAAAAGTTTTTCCTAATGTCCAACCTAAACCTCCCCCTCTGCAACTTGAGACCATTACTCCTTGTTCTGTCATCTTCTACCACTGAGAACAGTCTAGATCCATCCTCTTTGGAACCCCCTTTCAGGTAGTTGAAAGCAGCTATCAAATCCCCCCTCATTCTTCTCTTCTGCAGGCTAAACAATACCAGTTCCCTCAGCCTCTCCTCGTAAGTCATGTGCTCCAGCCCCCTAATGATTTTTGTTGCCCTCCGCTGGACTCTCTCCAATTTATCCACATCCTTCTTGTAGTGTGGGGCCCAAAACTGGACACAGTACTCCAGATGAGGCCTCAGCAGTGCTGAATAGAGGGGAATGATCACATCCCTCGATCTGCTGGAAATGCCCCTACTTATACAACCCAAAATGCCATTAGCTTTCTTGGCAACAAGGGCACATTGTTGACTCATATTCAGCTTTTCGTCCACCGTAACCCCTAGGTCCCTTTCTGCAGAACTGCTGCCCACCCATTCGGTCCCTAGTCTGTAGCAGTGCATGGGATTCTTCCTTCCTAAGTGCAGGACTCTGCACTTGTCCTTGTTGAACCTCATCAGGCTTCTTTTGGCCCAATCCTCTAATGTGTCTAGGTCCCTCTGTATCCTATCCCTACCCTCCAGCATATCTACCACTCCTTCCAGTTTAGTGTCATCTGCAAACTTGCTGAGAGTGCAGTCCACTCCATCGTCCAGATCATGAATGAAGACATTGAACAAAACCAGCCCCAGGACCGACCCTTGGGGCACTCCACTTGATGCCAGCTGACAACTAGACGTGGAGCCATTGAACACTACCCGTTGAGCCTGACGATCTAGCCAGCTTTCTATCCACCTTATAGTCCATTCATCCAGCCCATACTTCTTTAACTTGCCGGCAAGAATACTGTGGGAGACCATATCAAAAGCTTTGCTAAAGTCAAGGAATAACACATCCACTGCTTTCCCCTCATCCACAGAGCCAGTTATCTCCTCATAGAAGGCAATTAGGTTAGTCAGGCATGACTTGCCCTTGGTGAATCTATGCTGACTGTTCCTGATCACTTTCCTCTCTCTAAGTGCTTCAGAATTGATTCCTTGAGGACCTGCTCCGTGATTTTTCCAGGGACTGAGGTGAGGCTGACTGACCTGTAGATCTGGCCTCATGGACTTGTGCTCGTCCAGCTTTTTCTAAATAGTCCTGAATCACATCTTTCTCCACAGAGGGCTGGTCACCTCCTCCCCACGCTATGCTGCTCAGTGCAGCAGTCTGGGAGCTGACCTGGTCTGTGAAGACCGAGGCAAAAAAAGCATTGAGTACACTAGCTTTCTCCACATCCTCTGTCACTAGGTTCCCTCCCTCATTCAGCAAGGGGTCCACACTTTCTGTGACCTTCTTGTTGCTAACATACCTGAAGAAACCCTTGTTGTTACTCTTAACATCTCTTGCTAGCTGCAACTCCAAGTGTGATTTGGCCTTCCTGATTTCACTCCTGCATGCCTGAGCAATATTTTTATACTCCTTCCTGGTCATTTGTCCAATCTTCCACTTCTTGTAAGCTTTTTTTTTGCGTTTAAGATCAGCAAGGATTTCACTGTTAAGCCAAGCTGGTCACCTACCATATTTACTGTTCATTCTACACACTGGGATGGTTTGTTCCTGCAACCTCAATAAGGATTCTTTAAAATACAGCCAGCTCTCCTGGACTCCTTTCCCCCTCAGGTTGTTCTCCCAGGGGATCCTGCCTATCAGTTCCCTGAGGGAGTCAAAGTCTGCTTTTCTGAAGTCCAGGATCCGTATTCTGCTGCTCTCCTTTCTTCCTTGTGTCAGAATCCTGAACTCAACCATCTCATGGTCACTGCCTCCCAGGTTCCCATCCACTTTTGCTTCTCCTACGAATTCTTCCCTGTTTGTGAGCAGCAGGTCACGAAGAGCTCTGCCCCTAGTTGGCTCTTCCAGAAATTGCACCAGGAAATTGTCCCCTACACTTTCCAAAAACTTCCTAGATTGTCTGTGCACTGCTGTATTGCTCTCCCAGCAGATATCGGGGTGATTAAAGTCACCCATGAGAACCAGGGCCTGCGATCTAGCAACTTCTGTTAGTTGCTGGAAGAAAGCCTCATCCGCCTCATCTCCCTGGTCTGGTGGTCTATAGCAGACTCCCACCACGACATCACCCTTGTTGCTCACACTTCTAAACTTAATCCAGAGACTCTCAGATTTTTCTGCAGTTTCATACCGGAGCTCTGAGCAGTCATACTGCTCTCTTACATACACTGCAACTCCCCCACCTTTCCTGCCCTGCCTGTCCTTCCTGAACAGTTTATATCCATCCATGACAGTGCTCCAGTCATGTGAGTTATCCCACCAAGTCTCTGTTATTCCAATCACATCAAGGAAGGAGAGGAACATGAAGGAGAGGAATGGCCCAAGCTATACGGTAAACTCAGAGGGTTTACCAGGGGGGTGACTCCAGGAGGCTTGCAAGAGAGAAAGACCCCAAGGATTCTAGACTCAGGGGGCTCACCAGAACAGCAAGGGGTCCACAGAGCCCTGCAGCCTATGGGTGGTATTAGTTGGAAGGAGCTAGGAGATCTGGTATTCTGCTACAGGTGTGGCCAGCCCAGGCATATTAAAGAGCACTGCCCAGTAATGGAATGTGACTACCTGAAGTGTTGTTACAGTGGAACTAATCGGTGGGGGTCTTCCTCGTAGGTCACGGCAGTTCCACCATGGGTAGTGACAATCAGGCTGGGAAGAACTGCTGTTAAGGGTCTGATAGACTCAGGATGTGGGTACACCCAGGTTCAGGAAAACCAGGTGAGGGCAACTGACTTAGACTGGTACCTCCTAGTACATGTCCCCTGTATACACGGGGAAACTTGAGTCATGGCAGAAGTTGGGCCAGAGGTACAGGGCTGGAGAGCTCGACTCCAGGTTGGCATGGTCAAGGACCTGCCATGGCCTGTAATCTTGGGGAAAGACTGGGTGGACTACTCATCCCTCACGTGGAAAGGACCAGGACTGAGAGAGTCTGGGTCCATCTGGGAAAGAAAGCAGAGGGGCTGGAAGCCAGGGTAAGGAGATCCCAGAAAAGAGTTCAGAGCTGAGATCAGAATATCCCAGACATGAGGGACCCGCTGAGGAGCTGCCAACAAGAGTTGAACAAGGGTAATGTCTCCAGAGAGAACGTTATTAGCCAGCTGGTCCAGGTAGAGAAGGAATTGTCCCAGGTACAGGCGGAAGCCAAGGGACAGAGGGAACAATGCTTGGCCTTGCAGCAGCATTGGCACAGGCCCAGAGGGAGAAGGATCAGAGGGCCCAGCAGGATAGATAGAGACCCAGACAGAGACCTGGACTCAGCAAAGTACAGCAGGGATCCAGAGAGAGTTCAGAGTTCAGCAGAATACTGTGGGAACTCAGGCTAAAATATCCAGTGTGCTACCTAGCAGAGAGGCACAGACAGATTTGCCCTAGCTGGGAGAGGCAAAAGAGAAGGGCTGGGATAGAGAACAGGATCCTAGGATAGGGAGGGGAATAGCGCAGGCAAGCTTTATGCGCTCCCTCCTAAGCGAGGAGGACCTGGCAAAACAACTGGAGGCAGCAGGAAAGGAACTGGAGGATCTCAAGTTCAAAAATGAGCAGCTGACCAAGGAGCTCCAGTTCAATGGGGAGGAAAGAGCACTTGCTCCACATGGTATATGATTGTGAAATGCACTTAGAGACTCAGTGTACAGATACCCCAAGGCCCAGGAGGTGAAAGTGAGTCAAGGGACCATGAGCACATTCTCCAGGTAAGAAAGACCTGGGAGAGTAGACTCGGGACACCAGAGGAAAGCCTGGCTTAGAAGCTCTTCAGACAGTGAGGTCTGTGGGAGGGACCCTTGATTGAAAAGGATGAGGACTAATACAGGCTCTCAAGATGAAGAGGCCTGAGAGAAAAGAACCCTGCTAGACTGGGGAACTGAGAGACTATAACTAATAGCTCTCCAGCTAGAGAAATCCGGGAGGGGGAAGACCCTGCTCATGTGGGGAAAACAGGGTAAAATGTGAGAGTATCATCTACAGAACTATCTACAGAATCTATCCAACCACACACTCAGCCCAGAAGAAACGTCTGTCCTATCTCGGGGACTCTCTTTCTGCCCTGCCACCCCCACCAACATGATACAGTTCTGCGGCGATCTGGAAGCCTACTTTCGCCGTCTCCGACTCAAAGAATACTTTCAGGACAACACTGAACAGCGCACTGATACACAGTTACCCTCCCACCAACAGCACAAAAAGAAGAACTCCACATGGACTCCTCCTGAGGGTCAAAATGACAGTCTGGACCTGTACATTGAATGCTTCCGCCGACGTGCACAGGCAGAAATTGTGGAAAAACAACATCGCTTGCCTCACAACCTAAGTCGTGCAGAACGCAATGCCATCCACAGCCTCAGAAACCATCCTGACATAATCAAAGAGGCTGATAAAGGAGGTGCTGTTGTCATCATGAACAGGTCTGACTACCAAAAGGAGGCCGCCAGACAACTCTCCAATACCAAATTCTACAGGCCACTTCCCTCAGATCCCATTGAGGAATACACTAAGGCCTGGTCTACACTAGGACTTTAATTCGAATTTAGCAGCGTTAATTCGAATTAACCGTGCACCCGTCCACACCAGGAAGCCATTTAATTCGACCTAGAGGGCTCTTTAGTTCGAATTCTGTACTCCTCCCCGATGAGGGGAGTAGCGCTAAATTCGACATGGCTATGTCGAATTAGGCTAGGTGTGGATGCAAATCGAACTTAGTAGCTCCGGGAGCTATCCCACAGTGCACCACTCTGTTGACACTCTGGACAGCAGTCCGAGCTTCGATGTTCTGACCAGCCACCCAGGAAAAGCCCCGGGAAAATTTGAATTCCTTTTCCTGTCTGGACAGTTTGAATCTCATTTCGTGGTTGGACATCGGGGCGAGCTCAGCAGCACCGGCAGCAATGCAGAGCTCTCCAGCAGAGGGGTCCATGCAATCTCAGAGTAGAAAGAGGGACCCAGCATAGACTGACCGGGAAGTCTTGGATCTGATCGCTGTGTGGGACGATGACTCTGTGCTTTCGGAGCTGCGCTCCAAAAAACGGAATGCAAAGACCTACGAGAAGGTCTCCAAAGCCATGAGAGACAGAGGATACAGGCGGGATGCAACGCAGCGCCGCGTGAAAATCAAGGACCCCAGACAAGGCTACCAAAAAATCAAAGCGGCAAACGGACGCTACGGAGCCTGCCACCACTGCCCCACCAGTGACCATGGACTCTGACGATGGGACAGTGTCGATGGCCAGTTCCTCGGCGATGTTCGCGGATGGGGAAGATGAGGAAGGGTTTGTGGAGGATGAGGCAGGCGACAGCGCTTACAACGCTGGTTTCCCTGACAGCCAGGATCTCTTCATCACCCTCACGGAGAGCCCCTACCAACCCTCCCTGGCCGTTAACCCGGACCCTGAATCAGGGGAAGGATCACTCGGTAAGTGCTTTAAACATGTAAACTTTTATTCTTAATATAACAGGAATCTGAAGTATGTGAAAAGGAGGTCTCTATATATATGGAGATAAATCAGAAATCCTCCTGGGAGATCTCCACGAAGCTCTCCTGGAGGTAATCGAAAAGCCTCCGCAGGAGGTTCCTGGGGAGAGATGCCTTATTGGGTGCTCCGTGGTAGCACACTTTTCCGCGCCAGGCTTTCATGAGGTACTCAGGGAGCATTGCCTCCCCGAGCACGGCTGCATAGGCCCCTGGTTTGTGCTGGCTTTCACGCAGCATGCGCTCTCTGTCTCCTTCAGTGACCCTCCTCAGGGCAATCTCGCTTGGCGACTCCTGCATCTAATTAGGGGAATTACTGTAATGTTACGCCTGGTCCAAAGTATTTTTAAAAAATCTCCAGACAGACGGCGTAGCAGAGAGTCAGCACGCTGCTGCGTGACAAGCGTAACGGGAAGCCAAAGAATCAAATGGATGCTCATGGAGGGAAGGAGGGAGGGGGGGGCTGAGGACGCAAGCTATCCCATAGTTCCCGCTGTGTCCGAAAATCATTTGCATTCTTGGCTGAGCTCCAAATGCTTCTAGGGTCAAACACAGGGTCCGCGGTGGTTCAGGGCATAGCTCGTCAATGTACAGCCACCCCCCACCCCCAGAAGGAAAAGGGAAAGAAATCGTCTCTTGACTCTTGTAAATGTCACCCTATGTGTACTGAATGCTGCTGGTAGACGCGATGCTGTGGCACGCTACGGTAGCATCCTCGCCCCCCCTCCCCTGCCTCATGGGTGACTGATGGTGCAAAATGACTGGTACCCGTCCTCATCATTAGCCTTGTGGTAGATGATGTAGTGCAATAGGACTGCTACCTGTCCTCATCATCAGCCCATAAGTAGACAGCCTGCTAACCGTCTTCATCATAGCAACAGGGGGCTGAGCTCCATCAGCCCCCGCCCTTCATGTGTAAAGAAAAGATTCTGTACTGCCTGGACTATCATAGCAGCTGGAGGCTGCCTTACCCTCATTTCATTTCCCTAACAAGTCACTGTTTCTTATTCCTGCATTCCTTATTACTTCAGCATACAAATGGGGGGACACTACAACGGTAGCCCAGGAAGGCTGGAGGAGGAGGGAAGCAACAGGTAGGGTTGTTGCAGGGGCACCCCCTGTGAATGGCACGCAGCTCGTCATTCCTGTAGGATCTGACACAGAGCGGCTGTGCTCTGTAGTTCTCTGATACACTAAAACCCTAGTACAGTTGCCCCATATTCTAGGCAGGACTGTTTCTATTTTTAGATACCATAAAGGAGGGATTGACTCGGGGAGTCATTCCCAGTTTTGTCTTTTGCGCCCCCGGCCGATCTCGGCCAGGGGCACCTATGACAGCAGCAGAAGGTGTAGTGCAATAGGACAGCTACCCGTCATCACCTTGCCAATTGACATTGGCATGGTTGATGGTGCAATATGGCTGATAACCATCTCTGCTGTCATGCAAAAGCAAATGAATGCTGCTGTGTAGCGCTGCTGAATCGCCTCTGTCCGCGGCATCTAGTACACATACGGTGACAGTGACAAAAGGCAAAACAGGCTCCATGGTTGCCACGCTATGGCGTATGCCAGGGCAATCCAGGGAAAATGGGCTCGAAATGGTTGTCTGGCATTGCTTTCCCGGAGGAAGGAATGACTGACTACATTTACCCAGAACCACCTGCGACAATGAAATTTGCACCATCACGCACTGGGATCTCAACCCAGAAGTGCAAGGGTCGGGGGACACTGCGATGGGGTAGAACAGGGGCAGAGTTTATGCTTTCCGGATTGCCTGCTGCAGGAGTGCGGACGAGATAGGTGCTGTGCATGGTGTTGTTCACAGACACAGACTAGACTGTGTTCATTGTTCGCAGAAATGTATCTTTGCAAGGAATTCACTCCCTCTTTCCCATCACACAGCTTCGACTGTCTCCAGACCTGCCACAGCATCCCCCTCACAGAGGCTGGCAAAGATTAGGCGGCGAAAGAGAAAGACACGGGACGAGATGATTGCTGAAGTTATGGGGTGATCCCGAGCCGAGGCGGACCAGCAGAGCCAGTGGAGGGAGACCCTCTCTCAGCAGCAGCGCTCACACAGCAAACGGGAGGAGAGGTGGCGTGAGGAAGACAAGCAGGCGACTCAAACGCTGCTTGGACTAATGAGGGAGCAAACGGACATGCTCCGGAGCCTTGTGGATGTTCTGCAGGACCGCAGCCAGGAGGACAGAGCCCCCCCGCAGTGTATCTGCAACCGCCCTCCCCCGCCACAAAGTCCCATACCTCCCGTCACCCAAAGTAACCAGAAGGAGTGGCGCCAGGGGCCGTGAAAACTGTCACTGCACCCCAGCAGAGTGCTCAAGTACCCAAAAGCTCTCATACCGTAATTTTTGAGAATTCCTTCCCTTCCTGACTCACCCTAGCCCCAATCCCAGTTTCATCCCCTGACTGTCTGGTTAATTATTAAAAATACTTTGCTGTTAATTACTGTTTCCGTCATGCTTTTTTACACAACACTGCGTTTGAAGGGGTGGGTGGGGAAGGGGGTAGGGTATTGCATAGGACAGTCACCTTTAGCAGGGTACAGAGACGGGGGCAGGATCAGCAGCAGGTCACACACACAGTGCAGTCAGTAGGCACCCTGGTCAGTATGGGAGGTGGTTTGCAGGTTCTGTGTGGGTGGGGGAGTACGTGACTTTGTAGCGGGGGAGGGGGGTTACAGATCTCATGCAACGGTCCCTGTCCTGGACCACAGAGCCACGCAGCAGAGGAATCTGTATCCGTCCTCCCCCGCCACAAGGCCACATAGCCCCCGCACACAGAGTCCCAAAAAGGAGGGATGGCAGGCTCCGTTGAAACAACCAGTCCGGCACTGCAGACCGCTCTGGGAGCAGGAGCCTGTCATTCCTCGAGTTTAGAGGTGGTCTTTACATCACCGCACACCCTACCCAGCACAGTCTGCGTCCCAGTTTCAACCCTTTAATGCAAAGTCATCAATAAAGAAACCTTTGTAAAGTTACAGTGGAACATGTATTTTATTTTTAAACGTGTGTTGGAAGTGGGGGAAGCGGGGTGGACGGGGTATGTAACTGCAGATGCTGGTCAACAGTAACTTGGTAAAGAAACAGGGGCAGGTTCAGCTTCTCTGTAAAGAAACTGAACAGTCACAGGTCACGCTGCTCGCTGCTCGCTGGTACTTGAAGAGTTCCTTGTCGCTGTGCAAGGTGCCTGCATAGGGCTTCACGAGGCAGGGCATTAGCGGGTAGGCTGGGTCCCCGAGGATCACTATAGGCATCTGCACATCCCCAAGAGTTATTTTGTGGTCCGGAAAGAAACTACCTTCCTGCAGGCGTCTAAACAGAGCAGAGTTCCTGAAAACACGTGCGTCATGAACTTTGCCTGGCCACCCGACGTTGATGTTGGTAAAACGTCCCCCATGGTCCACCAGTGCTCGCAGCACCATTGAAAAGTAGCCCGATTTCTCAGCAGCTGACTGTGGAAGAGGTGGACGATAAAGTGCGAGGAGTTGACAACGGCCATAACTGCCGCGGGCTCCGTGCTCGCAGTGCTGTGGTGCCCGTGCTGTCACTGAGCAGAAAAGTGCACGAACAGATTGCCCGCAGGCGCTTTCTGGGAGGGAGGGAAGGCGTGATTGACGGTTCAATGATGACAGTTACCCAAAACCACCCTCGACACATTTTTTCCCCCAGCAGGCATTGGGGGGAAATCCCAGAATTCCAATGGGCAGCGGGGAGTGCGGGAACTGTGGGATAGCTTCCCACAGTGCACCGCTTCCAAATTCGACGCTGGCCCCGTTACTGTGGACTCACACAGTCGAATTAGTGTTTTTAGTGTGGATACACAAATTCGACTTCATAAGGTCGATTCCACAAATTCGACTTAAGTTGATTCAAAATAGTCTTGTAGTGTAGACATACCCTAAGAAACTGCACCATCTACTCAGGACACTCCCTACACTAACACCGGAACAAATCAACATACCCTTAGAGCCCCAACCAGGGTTATTCTATCTACTACCCAAGATCCACTAACCTGGAAATCCTGGACGCCCCATCATCTCGGGCATTGATGGGGCACTGAAGGACTGTCTGGATATGTGGACTCTCTACTCAGACCCTATGCCACTAGCACTCCCAGCTATCTCTGTGACACCACTGATTTCCTGAGGAAACTACAATGCATTGGTGACCTTCCAGAAAACACCATCCTGGCCACCATGGATGTAGAGGCTCTCTACACAAACATCTCACACGCTGATGGAATACAAGCTGTCAAGAACAGTATCCCTGACGATGACACAGCACAACTGGTTGCTGAGCTCTGTGCCTTTATCCTCACACACAACTATTTCAAATTTGATGACAATATATATCTCCAGATCAGTGGCACTGCTATGGGCACCCGCATGGCCCCACAATATGCCAATATTTTTATGGCCGACCTGGAACAACGCTTCCTCAGCTCTCGTCCACTCATGCCCCTTCTCTACCTACACTACATTGATGACATCTTCATCATCTGGACCCATGGGATGGAGACTCTGGAAAAATTCCACCACGATTTCAACAGCTTCCACCCCTCCATCAACCTCAGCCTGGACCAATCTACACGGGAGGTCCACTTCCTAGACACCACGGTGCTAATAAGTGATGGTCACATTACCACCACCCTATACCGAAAACCTACCGACCGCTATGCCTACCTTCATGCCTCCAGCTTCCATCCCGGGCACACCACAAGATCCATTGTCTACAGCCAAGCACTGAGGTACAACCACATCTGCTCTAACACCTCAGACAGAGACCAACACCTACAAAATCTCCACCAAGCATTCTCAAAACTACAGTACCCTCACGAAGAAATAAGGAAACAGATCAACAGAGCCAGACGTGTACCCAGAAGCCTCCTTCTGCAAGACAAACCCAAGAAAGAAACCAACAGGACTCCACTGGCCATCACATACAGTCCCCAGCTAAAACCCCTCCAACGCATCATCAGGGATCTACAACCCATCCTGGACAATGATCCCACACTTTCACAGGCCTTGGGAGGCAGGCCAGTCCTCGCCCACAGACAACCTGCCAACCTGAAGCATATTCTCACCAGTAACTGCACACCGCACCATAGTAACTCTAGCTCAGGAACCAATCCATGCAACAAACCTCGATGCCAACTCTACCCACATATCTACACCAGCGACACCATCACAGGACCTAACCAGATCAGCCACACCATCACCGGTTCATTCACCTGCATGTCCACCAATGTAATATACGCCATCATATGCCAGCAATGCCCCTCTGCTATGTACATCGGCCAAACTGGACAGTCTCTACAGAAAAGGATAAATGGGCACAAATCAGATATTAGGAATGGCAATATACAAAAACCTGTAGGAGAACACTTCAACCTCCCTGACCACACAATAGCAGATCTTAAGGTGGCCACCCTGCAGCAAAAAAACTTCAGGACCAGACTTCAGAGAGAAACTGCTGAGCTTCAGTTCATCTGCAAATTTGACACCATCAGCTCAGGATTAAACAAAGACTGTGAATGGCTTGCCAACTACAGAACCAGTTTCTCCTCCCTTGGTTTTCACACCTCAACTGCTAGAACAGGGCCTCATCCTCCCTGATTGAACTAACCTCGTTATCTCTAGCTTGCTTCTTGCTTGCATATATATACCTGCCCCTGGAAATTTCCACTACTTGCATCCGATGAAGTGGGTATTCACGCACGAAAGCTCATGCTCCAAAACATCTCTGCTGGACTCATTCCAATTTGTTCACTTTCTTAAAGTGGGGTGCCCAAAACTGGACACTGTACACCAGCTGTGTCCTCAGCAGTGCAGAGTGGAGTAGAAGAATTACCTCCCGAGTCTTGCATACAACACTACTGTTAATACACCCCAGAATGACATTTACCTTTTTTGAAACAGCAGCAGACTGTTGATCGGTTATTCAATATGTGATCTGCTACAAACCCTTGATTCTCATCTGCAGTACTGCCACCTGGCCAGTTATTCTCCCTTTTGTACTTAGATTCACAGACTTTACAGCCAGAAGGGACCATCATGATCATTTAGGCTGACCTCCTGCACATCGCAGGCCACAGAACCTCCCCAACCCCGTGATAGAGCCCGAACCTCTGACTGTGTTACTGAAGTTCTCAAATCTTGGTTTAAAGACTTCAAGTTACAGAGAATCCACCATTTACACTGGTTTAAACCTGCAAGAGCCCCACGCTGCTGAGGAAAGTGAAAACCCCCAGGGTCTCTGCCAATCTGACCTGAGGGAAAATTCCTTCCCAACCCCAAATATGATGCTCAGTTAGACCCAGAGCACGTGGGCAAGACCCACCAGCCAGACACTTGGGAAAGAATTTTCTGGAGTAACTCAGAGCTCTCCCCACCTAGTGTCTCATCCCCGTCTGTTGGAGATATTTGCAAATTGCTGTCACTAACGGGCTACATGTCATTGTAGGCAGGCTCACCGTACCATCCTATCCCTAAAATGATCAAACTTAGTCTTAAAACAAGTTAAGTATTTTGCCCCGCTACTCCCCATGGCAGGCTGCGCAGCAGAGTCAGGGCTGTGCTGATAATTCTTGCTTGCTACAGTGTGATTGTGGAACAGGAAAGATCCCACTCATGCAGGTAAGAGAAGGGTGAATCATCTGGTGGTTTCAATGACCTCCACATGCACTGCAGCTATGGAGAGATGACAAGTAATGAACCCACCTGAGGCAGACATCGTGGGGGGCAGCTGGGAGGTTTCACAGGGGCCCAGATCTCCTAGTGGGAAAAGCAAAGAACACAGTCCCAGCAAAGTGAGAGAGTAAGGGTATGTCTACACTACCAGATTAGTTCGATTTAACTTAATTCGAATTTGTGGAATCGACCTTACAAAGTCGAATTTGTGTGTCCACACTAAGGACACTAATTCGACTTTGTGAGTCCACACTAACAGGGCAAGCGTCGACATTGGAAGCGGTGCACTGTGGGAAGCTATCCCACAGTTCCCGCAGTCCCCGCTGCCCATTTGAATTCTGGGATTTCCCCACAATGCATGCTGGGGGGAAAAATGTGTCGAGGGTGGTCTTGGGTAACTGTCATAATTCAACGTGCTTTCGGATGTCTCAAGGGGAGATGGAGGAGCTTACTGACTCGCTTGGATCTCAGCGAAACCAATATCCCCATTGTTATTGCAGCTTGCTGTGTACTCCACAATCTCTGTGAGAGCAAGGGGGAGACCTTTATGGCGGGATGGGAGGCTGAGGCAAATCGCCTGGCTGCTGATTACGCTCAGCCAGACAGCCATGCAATTAGAAGAGCCCAGCAGGAAGCACTGTGCATCCGGGAGGCTTTGAAAGCTAGGTTCCTCAGGGAGCAGGGTAACCTGTGACTGTTCAGTTTCTTTACAGAGAAGCTGAACCTGCCCCTGCTTCAGTTACTGTTGACTTTCTTCTGCGGTTACATACCCCGTTCACCACGTTTCCCCCCTTCCAACACACTGTGGCAAAGTACCTTCTCAGTCTCCCCAGCCTCTGCTGTTTTTAGCCCTGGGGAGACAGGCTTGGGCAATTGCAGTCCCCCTTAGGACTCACGGGAAGTCTGTTCCCTGTCTTCCCACCAGGCTTATTTAAAGTAAGTCTTTTTCCTGCCTTGTGGGAGAGCGTACTGCCGCTCCTCCTGGGAAGGCTTGCTGCTCCAACACTCCTGGCAGCCAGGCTCCTTCTCTCTCTCTGCTTCCCCCCCTCCTTCCTCCCAGGAAGGGGGTTAAAAAGGTCTCAGGCAGCCCCAAGTTGAAATCACCTGGTCCTAATTACCTTCAGGTAGCTCCCCCTCAGCTGATTCTAATTTGCTACCTTGGTAACCCTTTCTCAGCTGAACCTGATTGACCTGTAGTTGTCTCTCAGTTGATAAGGAGGAGGGCTTTTTAACCCTCTGGGACTGACTCCTACCCCCCTCTTGCAACTGTCTGTCCTGAGTTTATCACAACACGTTTAAAAATAAAGTTAATGGAACATTGTTAATTAACAACGTTTTCTTTATTAATGAATTCGCATTAAAGGGTTGAAACAGGGACGCAGACTGTGGTGGGTAGGGTGTGCAGTGATGTTAACACCGCTTCTACACTCGAGGAATGACAGGCTCCTGCTCCTAGAGCGGTCTGCAGTGCCGGACTGGTTGTTTCAACGGAGCCTGCCATCCCTCCTTTTCGGGACTCTGTGTGCGGGGGCTACGTGACCTTGTGGCAGGGGAGGACGGTTACAGATTCCCCTGCTGCATGGCTCTGTGGTCCGGGACAAGGACCGCTGCATAATTTCTGTAACCGCCCTCCCATGCCACAAAGTCACGTACCCCCCACCCACACAGAACATGGAAAACACCTCCCAGACCGACCAGGGTGCCTACTGACTGCACTGTGTGTGTGACCTGCTGTTGATCCTGCCCCCGTGTCTGTACCCTGGTAAAGGTGACTGTCCTATGCAATTAACAACCCTCTTCCCCCCCCCCACCCTTCACAGACAGTCTTCTGAAGAAAAACTTGACGGAAATAGTAATTAACAGCAAACTACTTTTAATAATCAACTACACAGTTAGGGGATGAAACTGGGATTGGGGCTTCGGTGAGCCAGGAAGGGAAGGACTTCTCAACATTTAGGGAATGAGAGCCTTCTTGTATTTGTGCACTCTGCAGGGGTGCAGTGACAGTTTTCACGTCCCCTGTCGCCCCTCCTTCTTGTTACTTTGGGTGAGGGGGGTTTGGGACTTTGTGGCGGGGGAGGGCAGTTGCAGATACAGTGCAGGGGGGTTCTGTCCTCCTGCCTGCGGTCCTGCAGAACATCCACAAGGCGCCGGAGCGTGTCAAATTTTCCCTGGGCATTTCCTGTGTGGCTGGTCGGAACATCCAAGCTCGGACTGCTGTCCAGAGCGTCAACAGAGTGGTGCACTGTGGGATAGCTCCCGGAGCTACTAAGGTCGATTTCCGTCCACACCTAGCCTAATTTGACATAGCCATGTCGAATTTAGCGCTACTCCCCTCGTCGGGGAGGAGTACAGAATTCGAACTAAAGAGCCCTCTAGGTCGAACTAATTAGCTTCCTGGTGTGGACGGGTGCACGGTTAAGTCGAATTAACGCTGCTAAATTCGACATAAACTAGTGTAGACAGGCCTCTAGAAAAAGACAAACCTGCTGCAAATTTCCACTGGATAGTGCAGTAGGAGAACATTAAGACTACACATCTGAACACTCCAAAGTGAGGAAATGCCAGAGCTAACAACCTCAGTTGTTCCCTCTTGTGCTGTGTTCATCTTCACTGTGATGACACAGGAAGTACGTATATGACGTATGTAAGAACATGACCCTATAGTCTCTCACAAAAGAACATATGAGTGTTTCTACTGTCTTAGATACACAGTAACCCCTTCTGTCACTGTTGACTGCAAAAGAAAATAGGAAACAGGAATTGCTGGCCTGGGTCAGATCGTTGGTCCGTCTAGTGCACTGTCCTAGCGCCAGGTCATTAGTGAACAACACCAGCCTTTGACTTCAGTGGCTTGGGATCGGGTCACTAGCCTAGAACCTTGGGGCACCTTGCTCTTGCCCTTTTGACATTGGAAGATGTGACTCTTTACTCCCACACTTTGCTTTCTGATTGCAGAGTGTGCTTTGCCGTCACCCCACGGGCACGCAGCTTTCCTAAAGAGAGAAAATAAACTCCCTACGTGCTCGGCTAGACAGCTGCTGACCGCCCAGCCACACACACAGCATGGGCCCACAGGACAGGGTGAGACCCTCTAAACATTCTTCAGCTTTTCCCTGGCCAGAGGAACCAGGAACAAGCCCAGGCTCCCCAGGGTGCTTTTCATTTCATTTCCTATCCCTGTTTCTGACTTTCCAGCTCCCTTTTTATTGTGTCTGCATTCACAACACGTCCCAGCTTGGCACCATCTGCAAGCTGATGAATGTTCTGGCCACCCCTTTCTTCCAGATCATAAATCCAAGCATTAAAATCAGGATGATGAATGTAAGCGGCCCTAGCTCAGGCCTCGACAACCCCCCCGGGGCCCTTCCTTTCATCTCAGTGCATTGCCTTTATTTCCAGGACTTCACCCGCTTCTCAGGCCAGGTGACACTCATGTCTGAGCCATTTGAATTTAGTTTTCAGTCAGCTTTCTGGAGCAATTATCACATGCTCTGCAGTTATCTCTCAGGCAGGATTTGAATGTTAACATCCTCCAGCACCCCGCCCAGGCTGACTTATTGTTCCTGATTCCAGCAGCCTCTGGGTGCCTGAGTTTTCTGCTCTCACAATTTGTGCCATTATTTTACATTGGTTCCCCGACTGTATTCATGTGTCACCAGGTCCATGTCTGGCCTTCAGTTGGAGCCAGCTGTTCTTCATCCAGGTCCGATTTCCTGAGATCCCTGTGCGATCATGCAGTTGGCTCTGGGTGAGAGAGATACGCAGGCTATCATGCAGGTGTGCTGACACCCCTTTGTGGCAGTCTGCGAGCACTGAATGCAGCCTCACTGGATGGAAATGGGTAAGCTTCTGTTCCATTGTTCTCAAGCGCAGCTGCTGAGTGCTGAGGACTTTTGAAAACTGACATGAATCCTTTGAATTTTCTGCCCCTCGTTTTCTATGGTGAGCCCCTCTGACAATTCTGCCTACGCTGCCACCTCAGTGCCTCTCCATCCCATTTTTCCTACCCGACATATTACTATTTATTGTATGTAGAGACCTCAGCTGAGATTGGGGCCCCATTGTCCTGGGCCCGCAGCCAGAGGTGGGCCTTGCTCCCAAGGGGTCACCATGCAAACAGACAAGGCAGAAGCGTGGTGGGAAAGGAAAGCGTGTGCGCCCGTCAGATGTTCCATTCCACCAGGTTCCACTGTTGCCTACTAACAGAATTACCAGTTGGTATCTCCTCCAGCTTCTCTTGTCCGTGCAAGTGGAGCACCTTCCTATAAGGTCCCTAGGTCCCATTGTTGTACAATACCTCTATCTTCTGTCCATTGTGCATGCCAACAGAGTGGCTTTTGGGGCCCAGCGAGGCAGACAACCCCGTCTGCCCTCAGTCCTCATCCCTAGCCAGCTCCAAACTGAAAACCCCCCCTCCAGCCCGTCCTTTCTGGCCTTTGTCTCTTTCCTGGGCCAGGAGGTCACCTGATCTCTTTGTTCACCTTTAGCCATCCCCTTGCAAGGGTGGAAGGGCCCTGGCCATTTGTTGCTAGGAGACAGATTGTCGGCCGTTTATGCACACTGGAGACTTAAGAAATGCATAGGGGAAACTGAGGCACCCACACAGTAGTCAGAGGAAACATTAAGAACAGTCCCACTTCGTCACGGGATCTGCCTGCGAAGGGAGCAGAGTTAGCTCTGGAGACTCCAAAGGAATGTGCAGATAAAAACTCTGTAAAGTCAAAGAGCCTCTCCTACTAGTCTGAATCTGAAGGCTCCTTAGGGGAAACTTAGAAGGTATCTGCATAAATCCCAGAGCTCCTAGGGAAAGCTGGAGTGTTTGCCATGGGGACATGGTGGCAAGAGAGAAGCAATGGGAGCTAAAGACAGACAGGCGGTGGCAGGGAGCTGCAGAGATGGGGTGGGAATTGGGAGGAAGCTTTGAAAGCAGCCAGAGCAGGGACAGAAGGTGAGAGGACCAGCGTAGCTGGAAATGAGGGGGGACAAACAGAGTAACACTGACAGCAGGAGTTTGCTGTGAACTTCCCGCTCAAAAGTGAGATGGAAAGGACTGAACAGCATGCAAATGAGTGATGTGGCAGGGCCTTCCCATGGGACGTGACATGGTGAGGCTCCAAAGAGGGGTAAAAGAAGAGGCCACAAAGGAGAGACAGAGGTATAACAAAGTGCAGAAGACTAAGTGGCGGGGGTTGGTGCAAGGAGGCTCTGGGGAAGGGGGAACGGAGGGAGGAGGGGAGAAGTGTTCTTATAACTCAAGTATCAGAGGGTAGCCGTGTTTGCTGCTTTTACAGATCCAGACTAAGAGTCCTGTGGCACCTTATAGACTAACAGAGTTATTGGAGCATGAGCTTTCGTGGGTGAATACCCACTTTGTCGGATGCAATTTACCCACGAAAGCTCATGCTCCAAAACGTCTGTTAGTCTATAACGTGCTACAGGACTCTTTGCTGCTTATAACTCATGTCTTTCAGACTCTGACTCTGGTCTCTCACCTAGAAGCTCTAAACGGAAACAAGATTTCCAGCAGCCCAAGCTTATGGCAGTGTGTATCTATTGGGTTTCCGGGAAACGGGGTGGGCAGAAGCCCGCCCAATGCTAAAGGAACCCCCCACAGCCTAAGGGGAGGATCTACAGGACCTCAGAAACCCACTGATTTCGGGGGACAACTAATAAAAGAACAGGGACAGGAGTGCAGTCAAAGGGTCATAAGAAGGAAGCCTGACGGGGACACTGAGCAGAGAACCCTGGACAGCGCCCACTGCTCCTCGAAGGCATCAAGGGAGCCAGTGGACGCCGCCCAGAGGAACTCCGCCCGGATATGTGAACGGACTAAGGACCGGAAACAAGCCCCACAGTCACAGGAGTCTCCACTGGCCAACCGCCTCTCCCTGGTTGCATAGATGGCCATTTTAGCCAGGGCGAGGAGGAGGTTGACCAGGAGGTCCCGTGACTTTGTGGGGCCACGGATAGGGAGTGCGTAGAGAAGGAAGTGAGGGGAAAAGTGCAGCCAGAAATGTAACAGGGTATTGGTGAGGAGCCGGTATAGGGGCTGCAACCTGGCGCACTCCAAGTAAACGTGCGCCAGGGTCTCCCTCACACTGCAGAAGGGGCAGGTGTCTGGGACAGGGGTAAACCGCACCAAATACACGCCCGTGCTCACGCCCCATGGAGGAGCCGCCAACTGACATCCCCGGCGGGGCTCGGGACCAGGGTAGAGTAGAGGCTGGCCCACCGGGGCTCCTCACCATCCAGAGGTGGCAGGAGGTCCCGCCACTTTGTGTCGGGGCGGGACACGAGGGTGAGGAAGTGAAGGGTGTGGAGCATGAGCGCGTAGAGATGCTTCCTTGGCGCGGTTTGGAAACGGACCGGCTGCAGATTGTGCAGCCGGCTTGCGGAGAAGGGGCGGGGGGGCCGGTCGGGTCCACAGGGCAGGGGCCCGATGAAAAGGTCCGGAGGGCTCGGGGTGGGGGGTGGGCGGGGCGTACCCTCTCGCAGGACCCGGTCGAGGTAGGCCCGAGCAGCGGGCGGCAAAGCGGCCTTCACCTCCTGTAGTACGAGCCGGGGAGTACAAGGTCTGGAGAGCCCCATACGCCGAGCGAGCGTCAGGGGATCCAGCCAGTCTCCCCGGTCGTAGTCCAGGAGGTCTCCGACCCTGGTAGCTTCCGCCAGGACCAATCTCTGGCGCACCGCGGGGGACTCCGCCACCTGCACACGGAGCTGGGGGTTGTGTATCAGGGACTCCGCGAGAAGATCCGCCCCCTCGGTGGCCGCCACAGACCTGGTCTCAGAGAACAGCTTCCAGGTCCAGAGGAGATCCTGGTAGAAGACCGGCAGCCCGGAGAGGTCTTGCGGAAGACCCGTCGGATCGAGATAAAGGAGCTGCCGGTCGTATCGGAGCCCTCGGAAGTGGCGCAGGAAGGCGTGTGCCAGGGCTCTCCACGCCGGACTACCCGCACCATACAGGAGCCTCTGCAGGGCCTGGAGGTGGAAGACGTGGACCTGAGTGCGTAGGCATTTCAGGCCTTGCCCTCCCTCCCCCAGGGGCAGGTGGAGCACCCCTGCAGGGACCCAGTGCAGTCCTGGCCAAAAGAACTCCAGAACCACCTTCCGGAGGTCGGCCAGGAACACCGGGGAGGGGACCAGGGTGTTGAGCCGGTTCCAGAGCATGGACAGGACCAGTTGATTGAGTACCAGTGCCCTCCCTCGGAGGGAGAGGCACCAGCGGAGTCCTGTCCATTTCCGGAGCTGCTCCGCCACCCTGCCCTGCAAACCTTGCCAGTTCTCCGGCAGAGACGGATGCGTGGCAGAAAGGTAAACGCCGAGATAGAGCAGCGGACCCGCGCTCCACTGGATGGCCTGAAGCGCGGGTGGGAGGGAGCTCGCCTGCCACCCGTCCCCGACCACCAGGCCAGAGCTCTTGACCCACTTGACCCGGGCAGAGGAGGCCGCCGAGTACACGGCCTGGCAGGCCTCCACCCGCGCCAAGTCACCCGGGTCCTGGACCACGAGGAGCACATCATCGGCGTACACTGACAGGACCAGCCGCAGCTCCGGCTCCCGAAGCACCAACCCCGTCAACCTCCTGCGGAGGAGACAGAGGAAGGGCTCGATCGCCAGGGCGTACAGCTGGCCCGAGAGGGGGCACCCCTGCCGTACTCCTCGCCCAAAGCTGACCGGCTCGGTCAGGGTCCAGTTGAGCCTGACTAGACACTCTGCGGAAGCGTACAGCACCTGGAGAAAACCCACGAACTGGGACCCGAAGCCTAACGCTCGCAGAGTGCCCAGGAGATACCCGTGGTCCACCCTGTCGAACGCCTTCTCCTGATCCAGGGACAGGAGGGCGAACGACAGACCATCCCTGCACCCAAGCTCCAAGAGATCCCGGACCAGATACAGGTTATCGAAGATGCTACGGCCCGAGACGGTGTAGGTCTGGTCTGGGTGGATCACGTCCTCCAGCACGGCCCCCAGCCGCAGCGAGATGGCCTTGGCTACGATCTTGTAGTCCGTGCTGAGAGGACACCAATTCCATAAGTCACGGAGGTCCCCCTTCTTCGGCAATAAGGCGAGCATGGCTCGCCTGCACAAGAGGGAGGACCCCGCTCCACAAGGACTCGGCCCAGACAGTGACCAGGTCCGGGCCGAGGACGTCCCAGAACAAGTGGTAGAACTCCACAGTCAGCCCGTCCATGCCCGGAGATTTGTTGGTAGGCATGCGGTGGAGGGCTTCCGAGAACTTGGCCAGAGAGAAAGGCAGCTGTAGCCTATCCCGGTCGTCCACGCTGACCGTCGGGAGCCCGTCCCAGAGCGCTCTGCAAGTGGCAGAATCGGTCGGATCCGGGGAGAAAAGGTGCGCGTAGAAGGTCCGGGCCCTCTCGCACATCTCCGCCGGATCCGTGAGGGGGGTGCCGTCCTCTGCCAGAAGGCAGGTGACGTGCTTCTTGGCCCCCTTCCTTTTCTCCAAGGCGTAGAAGCAGCGGGAGCCGCGATCCATCTCCCAAAGGAGGCGGATGCGGGATCGAACAAAGGCGCCCTGGGCCCGATGGTCTTCGACGACCCGGAGTTCCTCCCACCTCTCCCGGCATGCTCCGCAAAGGGATGGATGGTGGCCAGACGCCTCTCCAGCTCTAAGACCTCCCGTTCCAACTGCCCTATCGCCGCATCCCTCTGTCGGCTGGCGCCCCGGGTGTAGTCACGGCAGAAGAGCCCGGCGTGCACCTTTCCCACATCCCACCACCGCCATGCCGAGGGAAAGGCACGCCGCTGCCCTTGCCAGGCCAGCCAGAACTCCCGGAAGGACGCCACGAAGCCCCCATCCTCCAGCAAGCTGTTGTTAAAATGCCAATAAGCCGGCCCCAGCCTTTCTGCACAGAGAGAGGCCATCACAGTGACGAGGTGGTGATCCGAAAAAGGGGCTGGCCGGACGCTGGAAAACTGGGCCCGTGAAAGATGGAAACGCGACAAATAGATGCGATCCAACCAGGAGTGGCACGACCGATGGGCTTCCACCCGGACATAGGTGAACGTGGAGACATCGTCCGGGTGATGGTCGCGCCACACGTCCACCAGGGAGTGATGGGTGACAATCTCCCGGAGGACGTCTGCGGCGGCCGGGCTCTGCTCGGTCCCCGAGCGGTCCTGCTCCTCTAGGACGGTGTTAAAGTCCCCGCCCAGGACCAGGCATTCACGCGGATCCAAGGAGCTGAGGAAGGCTGCCGCCTGCTGGTAGAACCGCAGCCGCTCCGGGCCCGATGTCGGGGCATAGACGTTCACGAGGTTGACCACGAGCCCCTCCACGAGCACGGAGGTGCAGCAGGCAGCCCGGCACAGCCTCGGCGACCCCCAGCACCTCAGGCCGTAGGTCGGGGGAGAACAGGGTCGCCACTCCAGCCCTATGGGCTGTGAGATGGCTGAAGTAGACCCCGACTCCAGCCGCCAGCTGCTTCGGCGGCCGGATCCGTGTGGGTCTCCTGCAGGAAAACCACAGAGTACCCCCCTCCCGAAGGAAGGAGAGCACCTGGCTTCTGCAGAAACCCACCCTACAGCTCCGGGTGTTCAATGTGGCAAAGGTGACGACTGCCATGAGGAAGGCTAGGGGGGATCCTTGCCGGCAGGGGCACTCACGGCCCCCGTTGGGCCGCGCAGCAAACCGTGACCCACCCCATAGGTGAGCAAGGAGTCATGGAAGCTGCGGACCCGCTGGTAAGCCACGGCACCCTGCTTCCCGGTCCTCTTGCCCTGCCCCATGAGGGCCCTCGCGTCCCAGAGGATCTGGTGGAAGTCCCCCCAGTGCTGGAGAGTAAGCGGTACCTTGTTGTGGGAGCCGCAGACGTCCTCTAGGAACTCTCGCAGCTCCTCCCACAGCGTATGGGGGGCTGGGGTCACTGGCCTCCGGTGATCCACCGGTGGGGCCTCTGGCACAGCCCTGTGGCCTACTGGGACAGGCAAGCAAGGGGCGACCCGCAACGTGGCGCCCAATGGGCCGGCGCCACCTGGTCTGCCTCAGACCCTGGCTCAATGGGGGGCGGCGGAGGGAAGAGTGCAGCCCCTAGTGGGTCGGGACTGGGAAACTCAAAGGCCGCTCCCTGGGGGTCATCCTCCGGGAAAGGGGAGGAGACAGCTCCGGGGTGGCAATAACATCGCGGGAGGTGATGGGGTTAGGGACGGGGTCAGGAGCAAGGGCAGGGCTGGGGTCAGGAGCAGGGTCGGGGAGAGGGGCAGAGGCGGGATCCTGGGCCACGGGAGCCGGACCGTCAGGAGGCGGTTCCTTGCGGCCAGGTGCAGGGGTTGGAGGGGTAGGGAGGGGGTCCCCAGTGATGCTGGGCCCAGGCTCAATGGCAGGTGTCATAGCCGCGGCATCAGGAGATGTAGAACCTTCGGTGGGGCCCCCGTCCGGGAAGGAACACGGTCCCCCCGCACCAACGAGGGATGCCCCTGGTAGCTCGGGTCCCAGCCACGAGGCACCGGCCGTCGCCTTATCAGGCTTGGCGGCCAGCAGCAGGGTGCCGTCCGCAGCTGGGCAGGTCGAGGAGTCCAGGGGACCCTCGGAGGCGGGAGCGGACGCAGCAGTTGGGATGCTGGAGCATGGGGAAGGGGGAGCTGGGGTGAGGTCGGCTAGGTCGAGGCCCGCTGGCAGGGGGTCGTCCTCCCCCTGGGTGACCGGGGTCAGACCCAGGGCCTCGATCTCCTCAAAGATGGAGGGGAGCTCACCTCCCACCACCCCGGGGTCCTCCCCACTTGCGCTCGAGGTGGCGCCCACCTCGGGTATTGCAGGGGGCACAGGTGGCAAGGGAACAGGAGGGGCCTCATCCGGGGCCTCCGCAGAGAGGGACTGTGGAGGAGGGATGGTGGTACCCTCCGGTGCTGCCACGTCTTCCCCAGCCGGCACTGGCAGATGGACTGACCCCGTGGGCATGGCGGAAGGCTCGGTGTCTGCGGCCCCCTTTCTGGTCTTGCAGGGGGCTTCCGCCTCAGGTGCTAGGAGCGGAGCCCGAGCCTTCCGCTTGCCCCGCTTACCCTGTACCCGGGTCCAGCCCTCCATTTCATCGCCTGCGGGCTGGTCGACAGGGGTTGGGTCGGATGACAGGGATGATGGTTTGAGGAGTTGGAGAGGCACTGGTGGGACAGCAGGAGGGAGGGAAGATTCCCCCTGGGGAGAGCCCTCTCCCACGCCCGGCAGTACCCCTGCCGCACCCTCCTCCACAGGCTCCGCCAGTTTGCAGACAGCGGAGGCGGGGCTCTCCCGCTCGTCTGGGCGCACTGGAGGAGGTACCCCTGAGGTCCGAGCGGGAGCAGTGATGGGCTGGGAAGGAGGAGGGGCGGCTCTGGGCACCGGGCAGCCAAGGGCGCCGGCGATGGGTGGTCTGGCACCCTGCTGGGGCTCGGGGGTCCCGGGCGCTCCCCCATGCCGGGCCAAAGGGCAGTCCCTCCGAACATGCCCTGTCGCCTGGCAGAGGTAACACCGGGCCTCCCCTGTGGAGTAATGCACCCGGTAATGGGCTCCCTGATAGGGGACCAGGAAAGACCCCTCGAGCGCCTCTCCGCCATGTGCCGCCGGCGGCAGTTGAAGCTGCACCTGCCGGCGGAACGAGAGGACGTGACGGAGGGCGGGGTCTTTGCAGCCCAAGGGGAGAGGGCTCATCATGGAGATGGGCTTCCCCAGGGTAGAGAGGGCGGGTAACAGGGCGGCATTGGGAAGGAAGGGAGGGAGAGAGATCAGGACGACACGGACACCCAGGTCCTCCAGCGGCTCCAGGGGGACGAACACGCCCCCCACCGCCAAGCCCTTCCCAACCGCCTCCTGGGCGGCGGCCTCCGAGGCAAGGAAGAAGACCACCTTGCCGTACATGTTGGAGGCCGCCATGATGGCCGTGGGCCCCACCACCCTCGCCAACGCCCGCACGTAGGTCTCCACGTGGGGTGAGGTGGGCACCAGGAGGCGACGGACGCCGTGCTTCCTGGTCAAGGTGGGGAAGGAGCCCCGGCCGCTGTAGATGGTAGCGGAGGCGGCGGTCGGGGGAGATGACGTAGCGGCAAGCGGGGGGGGCGTCGACACCTGGGCGTACGCTCTGGGGGCCGAGGGAGGGGCACCTGCAGAGCTGGTGGAGGGGACAGCGGGGAGGGACGCCGTGGCCGGTGGCGGGGCCGCGGCAGCGGTGGCAGGCTCCGCCATGGAGGGCTTAGTCTTCCTTGCAGGGCCCTTTCCCTTCTTCTTGCCCTGGCCCTTTCTGCCGGCTGGGGGGGCTCCCCCAGAGGCGGAAGGGGCGACGGACGTGGCAGCAGCAGAGGGCACCCCGTTGCCCGTCGCTGCCTGCGCCTCAGCGGGAGCGGTGGCAGGTGGTCCGGCAGCGGCGGTTGAGGGCGAGACTGGGGGGGGGTTGGGGGGAGCAGGCGGGGGAGGGGGGACAGGCGTTGTCCCAGGGGTCCCACCCGCTGCGTCTCCCGCCATGATGAGTAGGGAGGGAGGGAAAACACCAGAAAAAGGGAGCGGGGAGGGGTAGCAGGTCACCACTCCTCCCTGCTAGGCTTTGGGCAGGGGAGGGTGCCAAGATGGGGGGGGCAGATAAGGGGAGTATCAAGGACTTGGGCGGGGGGGTCAGTCACCGACATAGGATCGAAATCCGGCTCCTCTAGCTGCACTAGGGGAGGGGAAACAAGAGCAATGGGGGGTGCAGTGCAATAGGGGCAAACTCAAACAGGGGAGAGGCACAAGCGCACCGAAGGGGGCAGGGGCGCACGAGGGGAGGGGCTAATCAGGGGGAGGGGCCGCAGAGGGAGGGGAGCAACCAGGCTGGGAGTGGGGCAGAGGGACCAAGAGGCTAGTGTCAGGGCTGGGGCAGGACAAACAAAGCTGCAAAGGGAGACGGGCGGGGCAGGCAAAACAAACTGAAGCTGGGTGGGGGTGGGGGAGGGAAGGCTACGAGGGGCGAACGGGGCAGGCAACCAGGGGCAAAGCCAGGGGGCCTGTTGCAGAGGGGAAGGGGTCAGTCCGGGGAAGGGGGGGGTGCGTGCACCCACGAGCACTTGTGCAAAGTCAATATGGGGCTGGCTGCTGCTGGAGGCCCAAACGGTGGCAATAGGGCACGGCAGGCCAGGCGAGCAGCTGAGTCCCAGAGGCAGGAACCGAGGCAGATGGTAAGTGGCCTGTGGGGGTGGGGGTGGGGGTGGGGGGGGGGGTTGGGGGGGACACACAGATGGACCAGGGGGCAGGCTCCACGCCACCCCCTGTGTCCCCACAAACACAGTCTAAACCCCCACCACTAGAGCACAGTTAGAGAGTTACTCAGTCTTTGAAGGCCCCCTCCACAGTGGTCTCCAGAGTCCTGCGCGCTCCCCCAGCAGCCGGTGGTCTTCTCAGTCCTCTCCCTCCTCCTCCAGGCTCCAGCAGCTCCCCAGGCCAAACCCAGCTCCAGCAGCAGCAGCAGCTCCTCCTCCAGCAGCCCTGGTGGCCAGGCGGGAAGGACCCTCACAGGTGATAGCAGCGGTGGTGGTGGTGTCCTGGCTTCTCCCTCCAGAGAGGGGGAGTGGGGGCTGGCCAGTAAGGCCCCCCTCACTCAGCAGGGGTGGCAACAGCAGGTGGTTAGGGAAGGAGCCCTCCAGCCAGCAGCAGCAGCTCAGGAAGGGAGAAGGAGCCCTAGCCAGCAAGGCAGCCAGAGAAGGGGGAGCGCTCCAGCCAGCAGGGCAGCCCGAGGACACAGAGCACTCCCGGTAGCGGGGTGGTTACCCGCTCCTGCCCTGAAGGGCTTTAAAACAGCCCAGGAGAGGGCTGGGGCTGGGGCAAGAAGCCTGGGCTGATTGGGGAAAGTAGGCTCAGCTGGGGCCATGCCCCAATCAGGCCCCTATAAAAGGTTGTGAGCCAGAGGCCCAGGCAGTCTCACTCTGCCTGCAGAGGGAGAAGGGCCTGGCTGCAAGGTGCCAAGCAGGGAACCTAGATTGGAGCAGGGCTGGGGAAAGGCCAGGGGAGCTGGGGAGCTCTGGCCTAGGAAGCCCCAGGCTGCAGGCCTGGTAAGGCCTATCAGGTATTGGGTTGCAGGAGCAGCCCACAGGTAGCCAGAGGCAGCAGGTCCAAACCCCACTGCCTGTGATGAGTGGCTGATACTGCAGCCTGCCCCAGTGAGTGGGGGCTAGATGGAGACTAGCAGTAGCCTAACACTGAGGTGAAGTGGGGATAGTGGGTGGGGGATCCCCTGGGAGGGGGAGACCCTGAGGCTGGAAGAGGTTACTGCCAGGGGGCAGCACCCCAGGTAAAAGGGGCACTGGGTCCTGGGAGGGACACGGGCCAGCGGTAAGGCAGATCACCAGCCTGCAGAGGGTGCTCCAGATGCTGGAAGAGCTAATTCCTGAGGACAACCAGCAGGAGGCACTGCAGGGGTGAGGCTGCATTGTGGCAGATGCCTTAGCCTGCCTTAGCCTTCCTCCTTCAATCCCAGAGAGGGAGTCTCCAAACTGCTCCCTATGGGGCAGTCGCCTCTGGCTGCACCTACCCCCTGCCCTCAGGGCTGCATCTCACTGCAATCTATGCAGCCACGCGAGCTTCCTCCCTCTCCTACTCAGGAAGGGCAGAGGCCCTTACCCTTGGCCTCACCCAGCCAGCAGAGGCACCTTGGGTGCTTGCAATGCTGGTGGTTTCTGCAAGAGAAGATTCAGGATTGAGGGACCTGAACAGGTTATAGCTGACTGGTGAGAGCATGCATGGGACAGCCTGCTTAGGGGCCAGATCTAAAGCTGGTGGAAATCTGCCCAGCTTCACTGTATGCATTGGAATGATGTCAATTCATAACAGCTGAGGTTCTGGCCCTAGGGCTGTTCTCTTTGGATAGAGTCAGAGGAAGATGAAGGGAAACTAGGAAGAGATGTTGCAGGGCTCTGTGAACCAGGGACACTGACAGAATCAACCCCAGGGCCAGACCCAAAGGGGATTATGGGTAATATATTGAGCATGACTAAGGCCTGGCCTATGCTACAAAGTTAGGTTAATGTGAGTCGCCTTATGTTGACCTATTTGGGCATGTGTCTGCTCTCAAGTGAGTCTCTGAGAAGTGTCCCGTTACAGCAATGCAGAAAAACCACCTCCCCAAATGGCATAGAGCCATGCTCGACCTACTGAGGTTGACACAGTGTCAGTATAAGTGCTGCGTGACCTATGTTAATCCTCCCAGTCCTCCAGCAGCTGTCGCACAAGACCCTGTTCCCTGCAACAGTGACCACTCTGGTTGCCTGTGTAAACTCCACTGCCCAGGGGCTGCAAGCCACACACCACCTGTAACCCTCCTGCATGTGTGTGAAATACCTTTTCCGGATCGGCTGCCTTTGCGAGCACAGCTGGCTGCTCCCCCTTGCAGTGTGTGACTGCCCAAGCGACCATGCCAGCTCCAGGCACTAGACGCACTCCTGGAGTAGACGGGAGATATTGACTCTCCTGGGCCTGCAGGGAGCAAGGGCTTTGCTATCACAGCTACAGACCAGCCGGAGAAACATGGACATCTATGAGCAGATTACATGGAGGATGCAGGCAAAGGGGCAACACAGAGAGCAGCAGCAGTGCTGCGGGAGAGCCAAGAACCTTGGCCAGGGACACCACAAGGCCAGGGGAGCTCAACAATAGACCTGGTGCTGAGCCACAGACCTGCCGCTTCTCCAAGGAACTGCATGCCTGATTTGGAGACCCCCACTGATGCCCCATCGACCACTGTGGCTATCTCAGAGGAGCCCGAGACAGAGACCCCTGCCATGAACAGTGAGGAAGAGGAGGAGGAGAAGCAGGCACATGGAGTGGGGGGTGGGCTCCATCCATGGGCCTGTTTGAGATTGCCAAAGTCTAGCCAGTCCTGCCATGCAGTGTGGGTGAGTCCAGTGAAGGGGAAGGGAACTTGGGTAAGTGTGTGCATGAATTTTCCTTATAATGTTTATGTTAAAAGTTGGAGCCTGGCCTGGCCCCCAGTTAACAAGACATAGGTATCCACTTTTCATCGTCTGGCTTGTATGAGACAAGGTAGAATTGGCATCTGCTTTTCATTCCCTTGTTGGATTCAGCAGGGGGTCATGTGGAGCACATGTACACAGGGATATCCCTTGTATCCTCCCTCCTGAGAGATCTCAATGAATCTCTCATGGAGATACTCTGCAATCCTCTCCCAAAGATGTTCAGAGATGGCTTCCTCCTTAGTGGGACACTTTCCCACGCCACTCTGGCATCATTGCAGTAAACAAGCTAGTAGCCTACAACCCTGGGTGACTTCAGGACACCAGGAGCAGCTGTGTTCTCTGAGCCTTTGTGATCCTCACAAGGGAGATATCAGCAAAAACCACCACTGCCCTTGGAAAACAGTGCCAGTATTCAGTGCGGTTGCCCTAGGCTTGTACTGATCAAATAGGGACTGAAATTCTGTTATATCCTTGGGGGCAGCCGGTTTAGGAAGAAATCACTTGAGGCCAGAGAGCAGACAGCTAACAAAACTACCATTTTATTTACAGACACAGAGCTCACCCAACCGGCCGAAGCTGGCTGGGCTATCCCGTAATAATCTAACTCAGTTGCCATAGGAACAAAAACCATGACAACCAAATACACAACATATTCCTCCCCCCCCTAATAAGAACATCCCCTAAATAAAACACACACTAGACTAGAGAAGGAGGGTAGACTGCCTCCATTCCCGGCTAAATCCTGGGGATTATTTTGCCCCATAACCGTGGGTTCGCTCTAGCTAAAGATCCAGCCGATGAGGAGGCCTTCTGTCTCTAGGTGGATTATGGCGAACTTCTGGTGTTGTTGCACCCGAAAGTACCATGGGCTCAGGGTCTGCAGCACGAACAGGTGAGGAGGTGGTATCAGCTCGTGCTGGGCAAAGGGGTATCTCAGCCGCCGGCAGTAATGGAGGAGAACAGTCAGGAACAGATGATTCGTGATTCGCTGTCTCACCAGAAGAGGTGAAGTCAGACCACTCAACTGCAGATGTGTCCTGAGGACTGGCATGACCTGGCAACAGCTGATCTACATGTCGCTGCCAGGTAAGATTCTCTGCAGTCCGGACTGAGTAGGAAACAGGTCCTGTTTGAGTGATGATTGTGGCAGGGACCCATTTAGCTCTGGAAGTATAATTCCGAGCCAAAACTGGCTGTCCCGAGCTAAAGGTTCGGTCTTTTGCTCTGGGTGCCCGTCTGATAACTTGATATTGCTGCTGATGTTGCACAATTTGTCGGGGTTCAGAAGGTTTCAGCAGATCAAAGCAAGTGCGCAGCTGTCGTCCCATCATTAGAAAGGCTGGGGATGCCTGGGTCGTAGCATGAGGTGTGTTTCTGTAGGAAAGTAAGAAGGTATCCAGACGCTTTTGAATGGAGTGTTGTCCCCTTGCTGATTTCAAAGCGTGTTTCATTGTCTGCACAAATCTTTCAGCTAATCGGTTGGTGGATGGATGAAATGGTGCTGACGTGATGTGGTGTATCCCATTTGCCTTCATAAAATTTTGAAACTCCTGAGAGACGAATTGCGGTCCGTTGTCGCTCACAAGTTGTTCTGGCAGACCAAAATGACTAAAGAGTCCTCGTAGTTTTTGGATAGTACTCTCTGCAGTAATGGACTGCATTATAGAGACTTCTGGCCATTTAGAATGGGCATCTACTGCCACCAAGAACATGCTTCCTTCAAGGGGGCCAGCGAAGACAATGTGAATACGTTGCCATGGGTTTTCAGGCCAGTCCCATGGGTGTAGGGGTGCCCACTGGGGTGCATTCCTCACACCCTGACATGACATACAAGCTTTGCCTTCTCTTCAATAGCACTGTCCAATCCAGGCCACCAAAAATAGCTTAGTGCGATTTCCTTCATGCGCACTATTCCACAGTGACCGGAATGTAGCTGTTCTAACATCTGTGATCTCAGTGGTGGTGGAATAATGACACGTCTCCCCCACAACAAACAACCAGATTGGACCTATAACTCCGTCCTCCTGGACATGTAGGTAACAAGGTCGGGTGAGACCGGAGAGGTTTGTCGAGATTTTCCATGCATCACCAGGTCCATAACTTGGGACAATACTGGGTCAACGCGAGTTGCCTTCTTTATCTGAGTAGCAGTGATGGGTGTATTCTCTACCTGTTCAAAGTAGAAGATTTCCTTTTAGGCACTATCTTGATGTTTGACCGGCAAAGGCAACCTTGAGAGGCCATCTGCATTGCCATGCAGAGTGGATTTCCAATATTTGATTTCATATGTGTGTGCTGAAAGTAACAATGCCCAACGTTGCATACGACTAGCAGCTAATGGGGGAATGCCTGTGTAGGGTCCAAAAATTGACGTCAGAGGTCGATGGTCTGTGAGAAGAGTAAACTTTTGCCCAAACAGGTACTGATGAAACTTCCGAATTCCAAAAACAATTCCTAATGCCTCACGTTCGATTTGGGCGTAGTTAGTTTCTGCTTTGCTTAGAGTGCGTGAAGCAAAAGCAATAGGTCTCTCTTCTCCCGAAGGCATAATATGTGACACGACTGCTCCCACTCCATAAGGGGAGGCATCGCAGGCCAATTGTAGGGGTAAGGATGGGTCAAAGTGCGTTAGAACTTCAGAATTTAGCAATGCATCCTTAGCTTTGTTAAATGCAACATCACAGGCTTCAGTCCACTTCCAGGCCTTGTTCTGCCCAAGGAGCTCATGAAGTGGTTTTAGCAGTGTGGCTAACTGAGATGAACTTTCCATAATAGTTCAGTAGTCCTAGAAACGAGCGCAGCTGGCTTACATTTCGAGATGGGGGAGCCTCCACAATAGATTTAACTTTTGCAGGGGCCTTATGAAGACCTGCAGAATCAATGATGTGTCCCAAATATTCAACAGAGGGCTTGAAGAATTCACACTTGTCTTTGCGAACTCGTAGGCCATACTCTTCCAGTCTTTGTAGGGTAGCCTCTAAATTCTTTAAGTGATCCTCTTCGTTTCTTCCAGTAACCAGGATATCATCCAGATAGCACTGAACTCCTGACAAGCCACACAAGATCTGGTCCATAGCCCTCTGGAACAGGGCGGGAGCAGACGTTATTCCGAAGGGTAGATGACAGTATCGATAAAGCCCCTTATGAGTCACAATAGTCAACTGCTCTTGGGACTTTTCATCAACGTGCATCTGTAAATATGCTTGACTCAGATCAATCTTACTGAACTTTTGTCCCCCAGCCAGGCCTGCAAAGAGGTCATCGATGCGGGGAAGCGGGTATTGCTCTGCACACAACACTGGGTTGACAGTGACTTTAAAATCACCGCAAATCCGGAGAGAGCCATCTTTCTTCACTATTGGAATGATAGGAGTGGCCCATGAGCTATGGGTAACTGGTATTAGGACTCCATTGGTGACCAGGCGCTCCAGGTCTGCTTCAACATTTGGCCTGATGGCACAGTTCGGGCTTTCAGATATTTTGGTGGACTGTCAGGTTTAATGTTCAATGTCACAGTGATTCCCTTCATACTTCCCAAATCATCTCCAAAAACAGCAGCATGTTTCCTTAGTATAGGGGTTAGACTGGTTTCTTCTTTAGTCATCCGGTGCACTTCTGCCCAGTTCAGCTGAATCTTCCCAAGCCAAGACCTACCCATTAAGGCTGGGTAGTTACCTCTCACCACAAACAGTGGCAATTTAGCAGCCTGTCCATTGAGCTCCACCTTTACATCAATAGTGCCCAATATGGGCACAGCTTCTCCCGTATACGTCTTCAGAACAGTTTTTGTTGCCTTAAGCGGAAGATGCTGTAGCTTTTCTTTATACACAGTCTCGGAGACCAGCGAGACGGCTGCATCGGTGTCCAGTTCCATGCGTATAGGTTTGCCATCCAACAACGGGGTTACCCAGTGTTCATGTGAGCCCACTGCCAAAGACAAAACATGCAGTGGCACTTCCTCTTGAGATGAGGTGTCACCTTGATCATCCTGGGTCTGCTCTAGGGTATGCAGGGTTCCTCTTTTTGTCGGCCAGACCACAGGCCTCTTTTTTTTCGTTTGTTTACAGGCACACTCAGTGTGTCCCTTTTTGCCACAGTGTCGACACACCAGGTCCTAACACCAGCATTCTGATGACTGGTGACCCGGCTTACCACAGCGGTAACATTCTTGACTCTGCACAATTTTGTGGGTCGGTTCTTGTGACACTTTTTGCACCCTAGGGGATGCACCGATGTATTGCGCCTCCCTTGTAGCCAGTTCCATGGAGACAGCAATATCAACAGCCTTCTGTAAGGTAAGCTGAGCCTCTGTCAGTAGGCGCTTCCGTATAGCTTTACTGTAGAGGCCACACACGAACCTGTCACGCAGGGCATCATTTAACATCTCTTTAAATTCACAGTGTTCTGCTAGAAATTGTACAACTGTTTCATCTTCCTTTTGGTCTCTTTTGTGGAACCTATATTTTTCAGCAATTACCAGTGGTTTGGGGGAAAAATGGGACCCCAGGATTTCCACAATGTCACTGTAAGATTTAGTCTCAGGCTTAACAGGGTGTAGTAAGCTGCGTAGCAGGGAGTAGGTTTTAGCCCCTACAACACTTAAGAATATTGGCACCTTCTTCGCTTCTGTAATGTCATTTGCAATAACAAAAAGCTCAAAACGCTCAGTATACACATGCCACTGCTCTATATTCTCATCAAAAGGTTCCAGTGGCCTGGTCAGAGTATCCATGATTTTTAGTTTCACTTTCACAGTCAGTGCAAACAAGCAGTTTTTTTGTTTGTTTGTTCTTTACCTTGACTTCTACTTCCTTCTGTTACTGGAGCAGCACCGGAATCTCACCCTCGTCGCCACTTGTTATATCTTTGGGGGCAGCCAGTTTAGGAAGAAATCACTTGAGGCCAGACAGCAGACAACTAACAAAACTACCATTTTATTACAGACAGAGCTCACCCAACCAGCCGAAGCTGGCTGGGCTATCCCCTAATAATCTAACTCAGTTGCCATAGGAACAAAAACCATGACAACCAAATACACAACAAATTCTATAGCTTCATGCAACAGAAAATCCTTCCCCGCCTCACCACGGCTGGGGCTGGAGGGCTGTGCTGTGCCAAGGTGCTCCAAGGCAGTATCAATACCTATTTCTCATTAAAAGGGTTTATGGCAGCGGAGGAAGTGAGCTTTGCAACTTAACTTTCCCCTTACATTGTGACTGTAAATCCAATGTAAAAACATGTCTGTTTTATCAGCAGCTTCGGGCATGGCAGCCTTGAGGGGTGCCCCCTTCACACCTGCAGAACATGGGATCCTGATGAGCAGGAGAAAGAAGAGGACCACGGAGGATATGTAGGAAGACCCTGCAAGCCCGTGCTGCATCGGGCTGTGAACATGACTGACAGCCTGGAGAAGGAAAGAGAGGACAGGAGAGGCCCAGGAGTCCCGGCAGGAGAAGGAGAGGGAAATGCACCAGGACATAATGGGTGTTCTTAGGCAGCAAACCCAAATGCTGCAAACCCTGGCTGACCTACAGGTCCAAAATCCCAGACTCTCTCCACCCTTGGAGAACTCCATGGTCACTGCTCCTCACACTCCCCAACTTTCCACATAGCATCCCTGGGTGAAGCCTTACCCCTACCACTCTGTGCTTTGTGACAGCAAGGGAAGCCATGGCGTCACATACACCAGCCATGGTTCTCACAGGTCAGTGTATGTATAGCCACAACAGACTGTTTGTGCACTGAAATGGACAGAAATGTTTACTTCCTTTCTCAGTTTAAATTGTCACCCCGTTAAGTGATGTTAAAAATTTGTAAAACTCTGTCTGTGAGGGCTTTTGCTCTATCTCTGCTCACTCAGTAAAGCTCTATTTTTGGACAATCAAATGCATAGGAGTAGTCAAAGCAAATGCACAGAATTCATAGCTCCAGGAAAATACCCAGCATATTTATAAATGTACAGCAAGCATGAGGCAATTCTTAGCAGCACCTATGGCTCCAGGCCCAGAGAACACTGCAGCAGAGAGCTCTCCTGTGCTGACTGGTCGAGTGCTCTTTCAAAGCCTCTCTCCATTGCATAGTTCCACATGGGGCTCTTGTAACAGCCCTTGTGTCCAGCCTAGCAGCAGGTTTTCACCTTTTGTCCTTATGTAGGACACAAAAGGCAGCTATAACCATTGGGATGTCTTTCTCACTGTGATCCACTCTAGTGAGTAATCACCCCCAGTACCCTTTCAGTCTGCCAAAAGTGCATCCAAGTGTCATTCTGCACATGCTGAGCTGATGTGCTCTGGGCAAAGGTGTGCTGGTGCCAAATCGGGATACATGTGCCATCTATTGTCCCACTGCAGTTCGAGAACCCTATTGCTGTAGACCCAGCCACTCTTTCCTGTACTTTGACAAGAATCAAAGGCCTGTGTAGCAGGAGATGGTTAATGGCCCTACACACGTGATGCTCTGTACCTCAGGGAAACACCCCACACCCTCATAGATTGTAGGGCTGGAAGGGATCTCGAGAGGTCATCAAGTCCAGTCCCCTGCCCGCATGGTAGGACTAAATACTGTCTAGACCATCCCTGATAGACATTTATTTAACCTACTCTTAAATTTCTCCAGAGATGGAGATTCCGCAACCTCCCTAGGCAATTTATTCCAGTGTTTAACCACCCTGACAGTTAGGAACTTTTTCCTAATGTCCAACCTAAACCTCCCTTGCTGCAGTTTAAGCCCATTGCTTCTGGTTCTATCCTTAGAGGCTAAGATGAACAAGTTTTCTCCTTCCTCCTTATGACACCTTTTTAAATACCTGAAAACTGCTCTCAGTCTTCTCTTTTCCAAACTAAACAAACCCAATTCTTTCAGCTTTCCTTCGTAGGTCATGTTCTCAAGACCTTTAATCATTCTTGTTGCGCTTCTCTGGACCCTCTCCAATTTCTCCATCTTTCTTGAAATGTGGTGCCCAGAACTGGACACAATATTCCAGTTGAGGCCTAACCAGTGCAGAGTAGAGTGGAAGAATGACTTCTCATGACTTGCTCACAACAAACCTGTTAATGCATCCCAGAATCATGTTTGCTTTTTTTGCAACAGCATCACACTGACTCATATTTAGCTTGTGGTCCACTATAACCCCCAGATCTCTTTCTGCCATACTCCTTCCTAGACAGTCTTTTCCCATTCTGTATGTGTGAAACTGATTGTTCCTTCCTAAGTGGAGCACTTTGCATTTGTCTTTATTAAACTTCATCCTGTTTACCTCAGACCATTTCTCCAATTTGTCAGGGTCATAATTCAAAATGATCTGATCTCCCAAAGCAGTTGCAGTCCCTCCCAGATTGGTATCATCTGCAAACTTAATAAGCATACTTTCTATGCCAATTGTTGATGAAGATATTGAACAGAGCCAGTCCCAAAACAGACCTCTGCGGAACCCCACTTGTTATACCTTTCCAGCAGGATTGGGAACCATTAATAACTACTCTCTGAGTACGGTTATCCAGCCAGTTATTCACAGTGGTGAGCTGCAGCCGGTTCGCACCGGTTCGCGCGAACCGGTTGTTAAATTTAGAAACCCTTTTAGAACCGGTTGTAAAGGGCTTTTAAATTTAACAAAGGTTCCAGCAGTGCCGCGCCCCCAGTCCCAGCTCACCTGGCTCCAGCTTTGTCTCCTCCTCTGAAGGCTCTCCCTCCAGGCTTCCCGCCAATCAGCTGTTAGCGCGGGAAGCCTGGGAGGGTTGAGAAGGAAGCAGCAGCAGCTTCCTGCAGGTAAGCTGGGTGGGGTGGGCGGAGGCGCCGCGTGTCCCCGGCCAGGCGGCACAGCTCCGGGCCGGCCCCGGCTCGGACCCCGGGTGGGCGGGCGGCGCGGCTCCGGGTGGGCCGCGCGGCTCGGTCCCCAGCCGGGCTGGCAGTGCGGCTCCGGGTGGGCGGCGTGGCTCGGACCCCGGCCAGGCTGGCAGCGCGGCTCCGGGCGGGCGGCATGGCTCGGTCCCCGGCTGGGCAGGCGGCGCGGCTCGGACCCCGGCCGGGCGGGCGGTGCAGCTCCAGGCGGGCGGCGCGGCTCGGTCCCCGGCCGGACGCCGACCCGGACTCTGGCCGGGCGGGCGGCTCGGCTCCGGGCCGGACGCCGACCCGGACTCTGGCCAGGCGGGCGGCGCGGCTCCGGGCTGGACGCCGACCCGGACCCTGGCCCCGACTCTGGCCGGGCAGGCGGCGCAGCTCTGACCCCGGCCCCGACTCTGGGCAGCGCGGCTCTGCGCCGGCCCCTGGCTCTGACTGTGGCTGGCGGGCGGCGTGTCTCCACGCCGGACCCCGACTCCTGCCCGGCGGTGAGGCTCCGGGCCGGACCCAGACGCCGACCTGGACCCCGACTGCAGCCCAGCACCTGTGGCTCCCAGCCCCGACTCTGGGTGGCACGGCTCCCATCTCCAAGCAGCAGGGTAAGGGGGGCAGGGAGCAGGGAGAGGGTGTTGGATAGAGGGTGGGGGTGGATTAGGGTTGGGACTGGGGTGGTCAGAGGGCAGGGAACAGGGGAATTGAATGGGGGCAAGGGTCCTGGGGGGGCAGGGTGGGAGGCAGTCAGGAGCAGGGGTTCCAGGGGCAGTCGGGAAAGAGAGAAGGGGTGGTAGGATGGGGTGGGGGTCCTGGGGGGCTATCAGGAATAAGAGGAGTGACAGGGGGCAGTTAAGGGACAGGGAAGGGGGTGGATAGGGCAGGGGTCCTGGGGGGCGGGGCAGGAGTCCCCGGGGGGTGGGGGGGTCACCCTTGTGGGGTGAGGAGGATGGAACCGGTTGTTAATATTTTGGCAGCTCATCACTGGTTATTCACCCACTTTATAGTAGCCCCACTTAAGTTGTATTTGCCTAGTTTATCGATAAGAATATCATGCAAGACCGTATCAAATGCCTTACTAAAGTCTAGGTATACCACATCCACCACTTCTCCCTCATCCGCAAGACTCGTTATCCTATCAAAGAAAGCGATCAGATTGGTTTGACACGATTTGTTCTTTACAAATCCATGCTGGCTATGCCCTATCACCTTACCATCTTCCAAGTGTTTGCAGATGATTTCCTTAATTACTTGCTCCATTATCTTCCCTGGCACAGAAGTTAAACTAACTGGTCTGTAGTTCCCTGGGTTGTTTTGATTTCCCTTTTTATAGATGGGCACTATATTTGCACTTTTCCAGTCTTCTGGAATCTCTCCCGTCTCCCATGATTTTCCAAAGACAATAGCTAGAGGCTCAGATACCTCCTCTATCAGCTCCTTGAGTATTCTAGGATGCATTTCATCAGGCCCTGGTGACTTGCAGGCATCTAACTTTTCTAAGAGATTTTTAACTTGTTCTTTTTTTATTTTATCTTCCAAATCTACCCCCTTCCCATTAGCATTCATTATGTCAGGCATTCCTTCAGACTTCTCGGTGCAGACCGAAACAAAGAAGTCATTAAGCATCTCTGCCATTTCCAAGTTTCCTGGTACTGTTTCTCCCTCCTCACTGAACAGTGGGCCTACCCTGTCCTTGGTCTTCCTCTTGCTTCTAATGTATTGATAAAAAGTCATCTTGTTTCCCTTTATTCCTGTAGCTAGTTTGAGCTCATTTTGTGCCTTTGCCTTTCTAATCTTGCCCCTGCATTCCTGTGCTGTTTGCCTATATTCATCCTTTGTAATCTGACCGAGTTTCCGTTTTTTATGACTCTTTTTTTTTTTTTTAGTTTTTAGATCATGCAAGATCTCGTGGTTAAGCCAAGCTGGTCTTTTTGCCACATTTTCTATCTTTCCTACCCAGCGGAATAGCTTGCTTTTGGGCTCTTAATAGTGTCCCTTTGAAAAACTGTCAACTCTCCTCAGTTGTTTTTCCCCTCAGTCTTGATTCCCATGGGACCTTACCTATCAGCTCTCTGAGCTTACCAGAATCCGCCTTCCTGAAATCCATTGTCTCTGTTTTGCTGTACTCCCTTCTACCCTTCCTTAGAATTGTGAACTCTGTGATTTCATGATCACTTTCACCCAAGCTGCCTTCTACTTTCAAATTCTCAGTGAGTTCCTCTCTATTTGTTAAAATCAAATCTAGAACAGCTTCCCCCAGTAGCTTTTTCAACCTTCTGAAATAAAAAGTTGTCTGCAATGCAGTCCAAGAAATTATTGGATAGTCTGGGCCCCGCTGTGTTATTTTCCCAACATATATCTGGATAGTTGAAGTCCCCCATCACCACCAAATCTCGGGCTTTGGATGATTTTGTTAGTTGTTTTAAAAAAAAGCCTCTTCCACCTGGTTAGGTGGCCTGTAGTAGACTCCTAGCATGACATCACCCTTGTTTTTTACCCCTTTTAGCCTAACCCAGAGACTCTCAACACTTCTGTCTCCTATGTCCATCTCCACCTCAGTCCAAGTGTGTACATTGTTAATATACAAGGCAACACCTCCTCCCTTTTTCCCCAGTCTGTCCTTCCTGAGCAAGCTGTACCCATCCACACCAACACTCCAATCATGTGTATTATCCCACCAAGTTTCGGTGATGCCAACAATGTCATAGTTGTATTTATTTATTAGCACTTCCAGTTCTTCCTGCTTATTACCCATACTTCTTGCAGTTGTCTATAGGCATCTAAGATCCTGGTTTGATCTTGCCTCCCAGTTTTGCCCTGACCCTCCTTTCTCTCTGCCATTATAGCCCACACTCCCTCCTATTTCTGACTCATCTCCTAGGTCTCCATGTTCTCCATTTACCTGTGGGCTTTGCTCACCTGTCCCCATCGAACCATGTTCATCTTTATAAAATGATTGTGTGTATCCAATGCAAAGTTTGTCATGTTGGGTGTCTTCGGAAGGCTCATGATGCACTGAGCATTTTGTTATAGTGATGTTATAGTAATTGTTACAGTGATGTTATAGTAAGGTTATAGGTTATAATTTCATATATGTAGTTATGAGGCTGAAAATATATCCTCATAGCTTAAAGAAAGCCCAGGCAAACACTCTCCAAGAGCAGAGGGGCAGTTCACACCTCATCAGGGCATGTATGGGACAAACCCAGCCCAGCCTCACAGAAACAAAGGACATGGGCCTAGGCCGTAACAAAAGAATCTGTTGGACTCTCGAGGGAGTCACCCCCCTTCCTTTGGGCAGTTTGGAAGTGCAATGAGGTAATTGCACCTGACTCTGAAGGGGGGGAAGCTAAGAGGGAAGAAAGAACATGATAAAAAGGAGAGACATTTGCTATGTTCGCTCTCTTCCACCTACATCTATCAGACACCACCACCAAGTGACTGAAGTGCTGATCAAAGGGGAGAGGCTGGCTGAAGAGCAGCCAGCCAGCCTCTGATGAGGAGAATCTAAATTTGTAAGGGCATCGAAAGTGTTAAGATCAGCTTAGAATGCATTTTGCTTTTGTTTCATTTGACCAATTCTGACTTGTTTTCACTTATAATCACTTAAAATCTATCTTTCCATCCCATCCAAATCCCATAATTTTCTTTGTTTGTTCTACCTGAAACAGTGCATTTGGTTTGAAACGTGTCAGACTCCCCTTGGGATAACAATCCAGGTACATCACAAGCCCCCTGGCCCCACATATAAATTTGTTTGTTAAATTGATGAACTCATAAACTTGCAGCATCCAGTGGGCATAACTGGACACTGCAAGACGGAGATTCCTAGGGTTGTGTCTGAGACTGGAGATATTGGCTAGTGTCATTCAGTTGCACAATCCAAGGAGCAGCTTACATGCCAGAGGCTGTGTGTGAACAGCCCCGGAGTGGGGTTCTCACAGCAGAGTCGGGTAATGCTGGCTCCCAGAGTTGAGGATTGGAGTGACCTAGCAGATCACTGGTCCAGATAACACCAGGGGGGAACATCACAATGTGCCACCTGTTGTCCCACTGCAATTCAAGAACCCCATTTCTGTAGATCCAGCCACTCTTTCCTGTACTTTGCCAAAAATCAAAGGCCTGTGTAGCAGGAGATGATTAATGGCCCTACACACTTGCATGACAATGATCCCCACTGGGGATTTTCCGGCTCCAAAATGATTTTCCACTGACCAGCAGTAATCTGGTGTTGCAAGCTTCCAGCGTGCAATCATCACTTACTTCTCAGCTGTCAGTCCGGTGTCCCTGTGCTGAAGGGCTGCAGTGAGCTTGGCACACAGATCCAGGAATGTGGCCTTTCACATCTGAAAGTTCTGCAGCTACTACTCATCAACCCAAACCTGCCTTAGGATGCAATCCCACCAGTCAGTGCTCATTTCACAGGCTCAGAAGCAGCACTCCCCTCTCTGCAGCTGTGTGATGACCAACAACCTTGAATTGTTTTTCACTATGTCCCTCAGCAAACTGTCCTAGAAGAAATCACCATGTCCCTCTTTGTTGCAGTACTTCCTGCAGATCTGCAGGAGATTCGTGTGTCCTGTATTTACAACATTCATGTGAATAGTGCAGAGCTCTGCAGGCTCCATGCTTTGTCAGAGATAGCAAACACTAAACTGGCTTGTGGGATTTAAAAAAAAAAAAAGACATGAAAATTATGGGATTTGGATGGGATGGAGAAAGCTGCATGCTGGGAACTTGAACCCTTGTTCCCAGAGGTCGCTGGCCAAGACATTTCTATCCCACAACATATTGGGAAAATTTCCCGGAAGAAATTATGCTGGACAGTAGCACATGGCATCATTGCACTTTACATTGACAGAAGCACTCCTAGTGAGTACACGCAGGGCCGACCCTAGCAGGCAAGAATGCATGCACCTGAGCAATATGCAAACTTCAGCAGCTGTACGCTGACATAACTTGCATCAACCCTAGTTTATAATGTAGACATGACCTGAATGGGCTGAGGGGATGAGCAGCGATCGTGACAATCGTGTGTGCCTGGTCACCCTATCCCTATAACAAACAGCTACAGTAAGTCTCAGCTCCTGTTACTCCCCATTGGGAATGGGCTAACACCCTGCCCTTCTCATCTGCACTGGGGCCTGCAGGAGGGAGACGGGGACCCCTAAGCAGAGCACAGAGCAACATGTGCAAATCAGACTCCTTCCAGGGGCTAGCCCAGGGGTAGGCAACCTATGGCATGTGTGCCGAAGGCAGCATGCGAGCTGATTTTCAGTGGCACTCACACTGCCCGGGTCCTGGCCACCGGTCCGGGGGGCTCTGCATTTTAATTTAATTTTAAATTAAGCTTCTTAAACATTTTAAAAACCTTATTTACTTTACATACAACAATAGTTTAGTTATATATTATAGACTTCTAGAAAGAGACCTTCTAAAAACGTTAAAATGTATGACTGGCACGGGAAACCTTAAATCAGAGTGAATAAATGAAGACTCGGTGCACCACTTCTGAAAGGTTGCTGACCTCTGGGCTAGCCACAGCTCCTGAGCCACGGAGCAGGGAATTCTGCCTGCGGGGAGGGAGAGGAGATGGCCTCAGAGCCCTCCAACACCACACTAAGGAGGCAAACACCTACGTGCGCAAACAGCACGGGTACATAGAGCTCTGAGGGGCAGGAAAAGAAAAGCTATGAAAACAAGATATTCAGGTGGATTGTAAGAGGGAATGGCCTAGTCCTGAGAAAGACAGGCTGTGGGGCAGCGACTGGGAGAAGGGAGAGATGGACGGGCTGTGGGGCAGTGTGTGTATGGGGAGATGGACGGGCTGGGGGGCAGTGTTGGGATGTGGGGAGATGGATGGGCTGTGGGGCAGTGTCAGGGGAGATGGACGGGTTGGGGGGCAGTGTCAGGATGTGGGGAGATGGATGGGCTTAGGGGCAGAGTCAGGGGAGATGGATGGGCTGGGGGGGCAGTGTCGAGGGAGTTGGATGTGCTGGGGGCAGTGTCTGGGTGGGGGGAGATGGACGGGCTGGGGGGCAGTGTTGGGGTGGAGGGAGATGGACGGGCTGTGGGGCAGTGTCGAGGGAGTTGGATGTGCTGGGGGCAGTGTCTGGGTGGGGGGAGATGGACGGGCTGGAGGCCAGTGTTGGGGTGGGGGGAGATGGACAGGCTGTGGGGCAGTGTCGAGGGAGTTGGATGTGCTGGGGGCAGTGTCTGGGTGGGGGGACATGGACAGGCTGGGGCCAGTGCTGGGTTTACAGTGGCTCCATGGAGCTGGTCCCATGCTCAGAAGGGGCCCCGGTCTGCTCCGCTTGCACTGTGCCCTGAGACCCCGCTGGCTCCCCCTGCCCACCACTTGCTCCTCTCAGCCTGCCCCCCGCCTGGCCGAGGGCTCCTCTCCGCCCCCTGACCCCCCCACTGCTCCTTCCAGCCTCCTGGCTGGACCCCAGTGCACCTCGGCTCTGGGCACTTTCTGCTTCCCACCACCTGAGTGGCTCTGCCTATCTCCCCGGAGCTGAGCCGCCTGGGACTGGTGCAGAACCCTGGCCAGTCTCAGCCAGGTGGAGGGGGAGACAGTGCGGAGGGCTTGGCTGGGCCCCTCCAGGCAAGTGCGTCTTGAGGGACCCCGGCCGGGGCAGGCCCTGGCCTGGCTGATCGCGTTGCTCCCAAGGGGCCAGAGCGATTCCTGGCCCTGGGACTGGCTCTGGCTACACAGCCTGGCAGACACAGTTGCCTCCCAGCAGGCCGGTGAGTGTGGCCAGGAGGCAGGGTGTGGGGGAGTGGGCCTCTTGGAGGATTGAGGGAGGGGATGGGCTGTGAGGGAGTGGGGAAGGTGTGTGTTGGGGCACTAGGGAGTGTGGGTTCTGGGGGGAGGGTTTGGCAATCGTGGTGGGGCTGTGGGCAGGGGTGGTGTTGTGCAGGGCACTGTGCATTTGTGGGTGGGGCTCGGGGGGCGCTGGGTATAGTGGGTCTGGGGGGCTCTGGCCATATGGAGTCGGGGGTGTTGGGTAGGGGGGCTCTGTGGCACGGCATAGGCCCACCCCCGAGGGGAAGGGGCAGGCTGGCAGCACAGGGCCGGGCAGGCCACTGTGTGTCTGGCAACTGCTGGTTTGTAAATAGTGTCCTCGCATTGGGCAGAGCAGGGCCACCCCTGTCATGGACCATCACCCCCGGCCAGCCCCTCGCCCCGGGGATTGAGCTCCCCGCGCCACGCCCCATCGCCCCTGGCTGGCCCCTCGCCCCATCGCCCCTGGCTGGCCCCTCGCCCCGGAGACTCACCTCTCCGCACCACGTCCCGTTGCCCCTGGCTGGCCCCTCGCCCCGGGGACTGACCTCTCCGCGCCACGCCCCATCGCCCCTGGCTGGCCCCTCGCCCCGGGGACTGAGCTCCCCGTGCCACGCCCCATCGCCCCTGGCTGGCCCCTCGCCCCGGGGACTCACCTCTCCGCACCACGCCCCATCGCCCCCGGCCAGCCCCTCGCCCCATCGCCCCTGGCTGGCCCCTCGCCCCGGGGACTGAGCTCCCCGCGCCACGCCCCATCGCCCCCGGCCAGCCCCTCGCCCCATCGCCCCTGGCTGGCCCCTCGCTCCGGGGACTGAGCTCCCCGCGCCACGCTCCGTCGCCCCTGGCTGGCCCCTCGCTCCGGGGACTCACCTCTCCGCACCACGCCCCATCGCCCCCGGCCAGCCCCTCGCCCCATCGCCCCTGGCTGGTCCCTCGCTCCGGGGACTGAGCTCCCTGCGCCACGCCCCATCGTCCCTGGCTGGTCCCTCGCTCCGGGGACTGAGCTCCCCGCGCCACGCCCCATTGCCCCTGGCTGGTCCCTCGCTCCGGGGACTGAGCTCCCTGCGCCACGCCCCATCGCCCCCGGCCAGCCCCTCGCCCCATCGCCCCTGGCTGGCCCCTCGCCCCGGGGACTGAGCTCCCCGCGCCACGCCCCATCGCCTCTGGCTGGCCCCTCGCCCTGGGGACTGAGCTCCCCCCGCCACGCCCCATTGCCCCTGGTTGGCCCCTCGCCCCGGGGATGGAGCTCCCCCCACCACGCCCCATCGCCCCCGGCCGGCCCCTCGCTCCGGGGACTGACCTCTCCGCGCCACGCCCCGTCGCCCCTATGGGGGCCCACAGATATTTTTGGTGCAGGGCCCACAAAAGGTTAATCTGGTCCTGGCTGAGGGACAGTGTTGGGGGAGATGGACGGGTTGTGGGGCAGTGTCTGGAAGAGGAGGGAGATGGATGTGCTGTGGGGCAGTGTCTGGGGAGATGGATGTGCTGGGGGCAGTGTTGAGATGTGTGGAGATGGACGGGCTGGGGGAAGTGTCAGGGTGTGGGAGATGGACGGGCTGGGGGAAGTGTCAGGGTGTGGGGAGATAGACGGGCTGGGGGGCAGTGTCAGGATGTGGGGAGATGGACAGGCTGGGGGGCAGTGTCGGGGTGTGGGGAGATGGACAGGCTGGGGGGCAGTGTTGGGTTGTGAGAGATGGACGGGCTGGGGGACAGTGTAGAGGGAGATGGATGGGCTGGGGGAAGTGTCAGGATGTGGGGAGATGGTCGGGCTGTGGGGCAGTGTCAGGATGTGGGGAGATGGACGGGCTGTGTGGCAGTGTCGGGGTGTGAGAGATGGACGGGCTGGGGGGCAGTGTCGAGAGAGATGGATGGGCTGTGGGGCAGTGTCTGGGGAGATGGATGAGCTGGGGGCAGTGTCAGGATGTGGGGAGATGGATGGGCTGGGGGGCAGTGTCTGGGGAGATGGATGAGCTGGGGGCAGTGTCAGGATGTGGGGAGATGGACGGGCTGTGGGGCAGTGTCAGGATGTGGGGAGATGGACGGGCTGTGGGGCAGTGTCAGGATGTGGGGAGATGGACGGGCTGGGGGGCAGTGTCGAGGGAGATGGATGGGCTGTGGGGCAGTGTCTGGGGAGATGGATGAGCTGGGAGCAGTGTCGGGGTTTGGGGAGATGGATGAGCTGGGGAGCAGTGTCTGGGAGAGGGTTGGGAGCCCCATCACTTGGGACATAGAAGGAGACAGGCAAAGCCATGAGCAGGCTGCCATAAAGAACATAAGAACGGCCGTACCGGGTCAGACCAAAGGTCCATCCAGCCCAGTATCTGTCTACCGACAGTGGCCAGTGCCAAGTGCCCCAGAGGGCGTGAACCTAACAGGCAATGATCAAGTGATCTCTCTCCTGCCATCCATCTCCATCCTCTGACAAACAGAGGCTAGGGACACCATTCTTACCCAGCCTGGCTAATAGCCATTTATGGACTTAACCTCCATGAATTTATCCAGTTCTCTTTTAAACGCTGTTATAGTCCTAGCCTTCACAACCTCCTCAGGTAAGGAGTTCCACAAGTTGACTGTGCGCTGTGTGAAGAAGAACTTCCTTTTATTTGTTTTAAACCTGCTGCCTATTAATTTCATTTGGTGACCCCTAGTTCTTGTATTATGGGAATAAGTAAATAACTTTTCCTTATCTACTTTCTCCAAATCACTGATAATTGTATAGACCTCTATCATATCCCCCTTAGTCTCTTCTTTTCCAAGCTGAAGAGTTCTAGCCTCTTTAATCTCTCCTCATATGGGACCCTCTCCAAACCCCTAATCATTTTAGTTGCCCTTTTCTGAACCTTTTCTAGTGCCAGTATATCTTTTTTGAGATGAGGATGTGATGGAGATGGGGCTGTCTGTGTGGGGGTTGGGAGAGCCAGGGAGGATTTTAGGTGAGGGACAGGTAGTCAGCCTGTAACTTGAGCTAGGCAAGGGGGAGGGGAGGTCAGCACCTTTGCCTGGGAAGCTAGACAAAGGCAGGGAGCCGAGTGGAGAGGGTGGGGTCAGTTTTCGGTTTGGGGCTGTGTGGTGGGATTTCAGGGGATCCTATGCTGGGATCCAAGCACCCTGAACCCCCAGAAGGGCCAGATTGAGGGGTCCTGGCTCTGGCCACAAGCTCTGCTGTATCCTGTGTTCCTGTTGTCCAATAAACCTTCTGTTTTACTGGCTGGCTGAGAGTCACTGTGAGTCCCAGGAAGAGGGGTGCAGGGCCGGACTCCCCCACACTCCGTGACAACTGGTGGCAGAGGTGGGATCTACTGCACCCCGTGGACGGCGCTTCCTGCAGTAAGTGACTGGGGAGCAGTAAAACGAAGGGACGATTGTAGGGGTGATTAACCCCTGGGAGAGTGTGACCAGAGAGCAGGACTTTGCAGTAACAGGGTCCCCCAGGGGATCGCAGCGAGCGGTCCCAGGGGCGGAGGAGTCTGCGGCTCGACCCTGGCAGAGAGGTGGTGACCTCAAGGACTGGCACACTAGGGGTCCCCCTGGAAACCGTGGGGAGCGGTGAACACCCCGGCCTGCGAGCGGCCAGCAGGAAGATGTATGCCAAGCGGCGCAAGTGCGACCTGGTGGAGCTGTGCAAGCAGAGGGGGCTGCGCATTGGGAGGCTCACCAAAGACCAGCTGATGCCCCAGCTGGAGGAGGGAGATCGCTGGAATGAACTAATCCCTGTCTCTGCGGGAAGCAGCCTGGCAGATGCAGCGCGGGCCCCAGTGTCTGTCCCAGCTGGGAGTGGTCAGCCGGCTGCTGAGGGCTTCCCAAGACTCCCCATTCCTATGCCTAGGGGCAGGGGGAGGAGGAGCCCAGCGACTACCGAGGGCACCGTGACCCCCCCGGCCAGCAGGGGATCCTCCCGGCGAAGCTCACCCCACAGCAGGGGATCGTCCCGGCGACGCTCGGCATCCGTGGAGCGCATGCGGCTGGAATGGGAGAGAGAGCTAAAAATGAGAGAGCTGGAGGATCATGAGAAACAGAGGGAACATGAGGAGAAACAGAGGGAACGTGAGGAGAGACAAAGACAGCGGGAACTGGAGGAGAAAGAGCGACAGCATCAACATGAGCTGGCCCTGGCGAGGCTGGGGGACAGCAGGCCCCCGACTGCGGTGAGTGAGGGGGGCCCAGGACTGCGCGGAGCTTTGATAAGTGCATCCTGGCCCAGCGTAAGGAGAGGGAGGACATGGATGACTTCCTGGATGCCTTTGAGACGGCCTGCGAGCTGCACCAGGTGGATCCTGCGGACAGGCTCCGGGTTCTCACCCGCTTACTGGACCCCAAAGCTGTGGCATTGTACGGCCAGCTGAGAGAGGAGGAGAAAGGGAACTATGAACCATTCAAGCAGGCCCTGCTGCGCGAGTTTGGGCTGACTCCTGAGATGTACCGGGAAAGGTTCCGGAGTCAGGATAAAACCCCTGAGGTCTCATATCTGCAACTGGCCGTCCGCATGGAGGGATACGCCACCAAGTGGGCAGATGGGGCCCAGACGAAGGGGGACCTGGTTAAATTGCTGGTACTGGAGCAACTGTATGAGCGGTGCCCATCTGACCTGAGGCTGTGGTTGAGGGACCAAAAGCCAGAGAACCCGCGACATGCAGGGCGGCTGGCTGATGACTTTGTGAAGAGCCGGTCGGGGGGTGGCAGGGAGGAGCCCCAAAGGAACAGGCCCACCGCGATGCAGAGAGAGAGTCAACCTAGGACCTCCCAAAGGGGGAATAGGGAGAACCCCCTCCCAAGGGGAACGGCCAGCGCCAGGGACAACCGACCGGTTCGAGGGGACCAACGGGACATGAGCTGCTATCAATGTGGCCAGAGGGGCCACATACGGTCCCAGTGCCCCAGGCTCAAGGACAAACTGAGCAGACCGACCCCTCACCGGGTCAACTTGGTAGAGACCCAGCCAGATGAGGGGCAGCGTTCGCAGGAAAGGGGAGCTGGCCGCGTACCACCTGCAAGGGAGGGAGGAGGGCCCAGGTCAGCTCCTCTGAGGGGCTGGATGCTCCAGGCTCCGAGTTTTGGGTTTACAGGGTGGGCATGGGGCTACCCCTCCGGAAAGAGTGCCTTGTTTCCCTGGAGGTAGATGGGAGGAAGGTCATTGGGTACTGGGACACGGGTGCATAGGTGACACTGGCCCGGCCCGACGTGGTGGCCCCAGATCGGATGGTGCCCAACACCTACCTGACCGTGAGGGGTGTGAGCGGGACCCCATTCAAGGTGCCCATGGCGAGGGTACACCTGAAGTGGGGGGCCAAGGAGGGCCCCAAGGACGTGGGGGTACACCCCCATTTGCCCACGGAGGTGTTAATGGGGGGGGACCTCGAGGACTGGCCAAGCAACGCCCGGGGTGCCCTGGTCGTGACCCGTAGTCAGAGTCGGCACAGGGCACTGCGCCCTGACAATGAGGAAGGTACTCTGCCCGAGACGCAGGACCCTAACCTGGTGGGGAGGGAATGCACAGGGACACGGCTCAGAGAGGCTGCGGCCTCAGACCCAGCCGGTGAGAGAGAGCAGGTCCCCATCCCTGTCCCAGCTGCTGAGTTCCAGGCCAAGTTACAGAAAGATCCCTCCTGGCGGAAGCTCAGGGACCGGGCTGACCTCAGTGCGGTACAGACCATGAGGAGAGGTTGCAAGGAGAGGTTCCTGTGGGAGAAGGGGTTCCTGTACTGAGAATGGGCTCCCCCCGGGGAAGTGGAGTCATGGGGGATCAGGAGGCAGCTGGTGGTTCCCCAGAAGTTTCGCCACAAGCTGCTGTGCTGGGCCCATGACATCCCCCTCGCAGGGCACCAGGGAATTCGGCGCACAAGGCAGAGGCTGCTACAGAAGTTTTACTGGCCTGGGGTCTTTACCCATGTCTGACAGTACTGCCAATCCTGTGACCCCTGCCAGCGGGTGGGGAAGGCCCGGGACAAGGGGAAAGCAGCTCTGAGGCCTTTGCCCATCATAGAAGAACCTTTCCAGAAGGTGGCCATGGACATAATGGGACCTCTCAGCAAGGCGACCCGGTCAGGGAAGAAACACATCCTGATGGTGGTAGATTTCGCCACTCGCTACCCCGAGGCGGTGGCCTTGTCCTCTATCGAAGCAGACACTGTGGCAGATGCGCTGCTGACCATTTTCAGCCGGGTGGGGTTCCCCAAGGAAGTCTTAACAGACCAGGGGTCCAACTTCATGTCGAACCTGCTCCAGTCCCTGTGGGAGAAATGTGGGGTCCGGCACAACTGGGCCTCAGCGTATCACCCCCAGACCAACGGGCTGGTGGAGAGGTTCAACGGGACACTAAAGATGATGCTAAAAACATTTATGCACCAGCACCCACAGGACTGGGACAAGTATTTACCTCACCTGCTGTTTGCATACAGGGAGGTACCCCAGGAATCTACTGGGTTCTCGCCTTTCGAACTGTTGTATGGAAGGCGGGTAAGGGGGCCCCTGGACCTGATGAGAGACGAATGGGAGGGGAAGGCCGCTCCCGATGGAGAGTCGGTGGTGGAGTATGTCCTGACCTTCTGGGAAAGACTTGCCGAGCTCATGGGCCTGGCCAGGGAGAATCTGGCCCGAGCCCAGAGGAAGCAGAAGGTCTGGTATGACTGCACGGCGCGGGCCCACACCTTCGCCACCGGGGATCAAGTGATGGTTCTCATCCCCGTGAGGAAAAACAAACTCCAGGCTGCCTGGGAAGGGCCCTTCAAGGTTGTCAAGCAACTAAATGAGGTAAACTATGTGGTGGAGCTGTCAAAGCGGGCGCACCACCGCCGGGTGTACCATGTGAATATGATGAAGCCATACTATGACAGGGGGAATGTGGTGTTGGCCGTGTGTGGACATTGGGAGGAGCCGGGAGATGACCCTTTAGTGGATCTATTCCCAGGGACAAAGGCTGGTTCCCCCCTGGAGGCGATTCCCCTCTCTGATCAGCTGACCCTGGCCCAGCAGGCTGAGATCAGAGGGGTGCTGCATCTGTACCGACAGCTGTTTTCCAACCAGCCTGGGCGCACTAATTTGACTGTCCACCGGGTGGAGACCGGGTCACCCCCTCCTATAAGATGCCCCCCTTTTCGGGTCACCGGAAAAACTGCCCGCGACCTAGAAAGAGAGGTCAGGGACATGCGGGCTTTGGGGGTGATCCAGCCGTCCGCCAGCCCTTGGGCCTCATCAGTGGTGCTGGTCCCCAAGAAGGACGGGTCGATCCGGTTCTGTGTGGACTATCGAAAGCTCAATGCCATCACCGTATCTGATGCCTACCCCATGCCCAGGCCTGACAAGCTCCGGGACAAGCTGGGAGGCGCTCGGTACCTCACCACCATGGATCTTACAAAGGGCTACTGGCAAGTACCGCTGGACGCAGATGCCAGGTTGAAATCGGCCTTTATCACCCCTCTGGGGCTCTACGAGTTTCTGACCCTGCTCTTCGGCCTCAAGGGAGCGCCGGCTACCTTCCAGCGTCTGGTGGATCAGCTACTAAGGGGGATGGAGAGTTTTGCCGTGGCGTATATTAACGACATCTGCGTCTTCAGCCAGACCTGGGAGGACCACGTGTTCCAGGTTAAACAAGTGCTGGACCGACTCTGCGAGGCTGGGCTAACCGTAAAGGCTGAGAAGTGCAAGGTGGGGATGACAGAAGTATCTTACCTGGGCCATCGGGTGGGGAGCGGCTGCCTAAAGCCGGAACCAGCCAAGGTGGAGGTGATCAGAGACTGGCCCGCTCCCCAAACCAAAAAGCAGGTCCAGGCCTTTATTGGGATGGCGGGATACTTTCGAAGGTTCGTGCCCCACTTTAGCGCCATAGCCGCCCCCCTCACTGAGCTGTGCAAGAAGGGGAAGCCAGACAAGGTGGTCTGGACCGAGCAGTGCCAGCAGGCTCTCCAGGCACTGAAGGAGGCTCTGCTCAATGGCCCAGTTCTGGCAAATCCAGACTTTGACAAGCCCTTTCTGGTGTTCACCGACGCCTCAGACACAGGGCTGGGGGCAGTGTTGATGCAGGAGGATGAAAAGGGGAAGAGACACCCCATCGTGTACCTGAGCAAGAAGTTGCTACCCCGGGAGCAGAGCTACGCGTCCATCAAGAAGGAATGCCTGGCCATGGTGTGGGCCCTTAAGAAACTAGAGCCATATCTCTTTGGGCGCCACTTCACCGTGTACACCGACCACTCTCCCCTGACCTGGCTGCACCAGATGAAAGGAGCCAACGCCAAGCTCCTGAGGTGGAGCCTGCTCCTGCAGGACTATGACATGGACGTGGTCCATGTGAAGGGAAGTGCCAACCTGATAGCGGACGCGCTGTCCCAGAGAGGGGGCCCCGAACTTCCCCGGGTCACTGGGCAGAGTGACCCCGCTCAGTTCAGTCTCGAAGGGGGGAGAGATGTGATGGAGATGGGGCTGTCTGTGTGGGGGTTGGGAGAGCCAGGGAGGATTTTAGGTGAGGGACAGGTAGTCAGCCTGTAACTTGAGCTAGGCAAGGGGGAGGGGAGGTCAGCACCTTTGCCTGGGAAGCTAGACAAAGGCAGGGAGCCGAGTGGAGAGGGTGGGGTCAGTTTTCGGTTTGGGGCTGTGTGGTGGGATTTCAGGGGATCCTATGCTGGGATCCAAGCACCCTGAACCCCCAGAAGGGCCAGATTGAGGGGTCCTGGCTCTGGCCACGAGCTCTGCTGTATCCTGTGTTCCTGTTGTCCAATAAACCTTCTGTTTTACTGGCTGGCTGAGAGTCACTGTGAGTCCCAGGAAGAGGGGTGCAGGGCCGGACTCCCCCACACTCCGTGACAGAGGCGACCACATCTGTACGCAGTATTCGAGATGTGGGCGTACCATGGATTTATATAAGGGCAATAATATATTCTCAGTCTTATTCTCTATCCCCTTTTTAATGATTCCTAACATCCTGTTTGCTTTTTTGACCGCCTCTGCACACTGCGTGGACATCTTCAGAGAGCTATCCACGATGACTACAAGATCTTTGTCCTGAGTAGTTGTAGCTAAATTAGCCCCCATCATGTTGTATGTATAGTTGGGGTTATTTTTTCCAATGTGCATTACTTTACATTTATCCACATTATATTTCATTTGCCATTTTGTTGCCCAATCACTTAGTTTTGTGAGATCTTTCTGAAGTTCTTCACAGTCTGCTCATGGAGCTGGTCACTCCACAGCACCCCGTGTGCCCACAAGGGCGTTTCTATCCCCTGCCTGTGGCCCCACGCGCTTGGCAAGCTGCCTGACAGGAAATCAGGCCTGGCCATTAACAGGGCAAGCGAGGGCTGAGGGCAGTGTGTCCCACCCCTCCTTTCTCCCCAGGCATGTGTAATGGGGCATGTCAGTCTCTGAGTGGGGAGGGGGTCTCACACTGCCCCCCATCAATGAGCCCTGTCCGGTGCAGGGAGAGCTTGAGCCGGGATGCAGAGGAGCCAGGGAGCTACTGCAGTTCCCTGGGCTCCATTTTGTCTCTGAAGCTTCAGTGCCTGAGCTCCAAAGGCTGCAGCCACGGGGAGTGCACAGGAGTGCTGTAGGAACACCAGTGATCTGTGTGCTCTGTATAACCTGTATGCTCAAAAGGTCTGTTACGCTCCCCATGTCTCCTCTCCCTTTCTGAATACTGGTGAAGTGGCTTCCCCCACCCCCCTTCCTGGAATGCTTGGGGGATGAATGGGCTGGTTGAACAGCTGGAAGATCAGAAGAGCTCCCAGGTAGACAAAGTGTCTGGAACTCTAATTAGGCAGCGATCACACACCCAGTGCATGGATGCTGCATGGACACTGCCCAAGGTGGAGTGTGACCAACCAGACACGGCCAAGTCATCTCTAGTCGCAGGCCATAAGGAGCAGGTCCTTAAAAGGGGAAGGGGCCATGTGCTCGGCAGTGCACTCAGAAGCTTGTACCTCCCGTGAAGGCCCTTTGCCCGGACCGCCTGGCCAGTGGTTCACTACATTGCATTCCATCGTGCCTCAGGAAGACTTACCTTCATCACCCCATCCATCGCTGCACTGTGGGACACTTACCTTGAAGAATCCCAACATCTCCAGGGCCGTGCTTGTCCTGGGAGCGTGAGTATGCGAGTGTGAGTGTGACACCCCCGCCCTTCTTTTGAGCTTAGCTATCAGTATAATAAACGTGCTGCTTTCTGCCAAACTCTGGTGGGTCATTAGTCCTCCCTAAGCTCACTAGCTGGCCCAATTTCGGGTAACGTTGGGGACATGGAGGAGCTGGGCTTGCATCCCTCCCTGGGAAGGCACCCACAGCTCTCCCTGGCTCCCAGGCAGCTTTGGCTTGCTCTGGATGCCTGCAGTCCCCAGAGCCTGGCTGTCGAGCAAGGAGGAGGCAGGGCTGTGAGAAGCGAGGCCCGGGTTATTTTCGTTGCTCTGAGAGCTTTGCCCTGCGTTCCTGTTTCCCTGCGCTATGTTTAGACGACTTTGCAGGACACACTTGTTTCAGTTCCAAAAACATCTTCTGCACGACTCAGGATTCTAATAAAATGTGTGCACACGAAAGCCAAGGCGCATTCCAAGGGGTCTGTGCGCTGGGGCCAGGCAGACGACAAGAGCCATGTTGACCTTGGCTCCCTGTGGGCTTTGGAGGGCTGGCTTGGCCTGCTCTTTGTGGATTTGTATGGATAATCGCTGTCTCCCACGCCGGATTGCTGGCTTCCCTGAAGAGGCATTCCTGTTCCTCTGGCCGTGGGCAGGGGGCGGGGAGTGCGGCTCTCTACAGCACCAGTCTGGACCAGTTGTTTCCTGCATTCTTGTAGGTGGTGAGGCCAAAGCAGGAGATTCTGGGCACGCTCAGCCCCACACATAGGGCAGGGAAAGCATGTAGGCAACATGGTTTGCCTCCCAAGCCCAAGCTCTGCAAGAGACTAGCCTCCCTGTGCCCCATTCTTGGCAAGGCCACAGGACAGCAGCAGCTTAATGAGACACATACAAAGCACCCATGTGACCCAGTGTGGAGAGGCTGCAGAAGGCCCAGCCTATGCACATGGCACCTAATGCTTCATTCCAGCACGAGAGGAGGGACAGGGACGCAAACTGGCTCTTATGGGAGCAAATGGTAAAACATGCCCCCTTCCTCTCCTGGCTCCAGCAGCTGACAGCTCAGCTCTGCAAGGCCTAAGTGGGGAGATTATTAAGCGAATATGAACATCCTTGAGTCTAATCCACACGCAGATGCAAAGTTAAATTGAAACCAGAAGACCGCTCTAGCAGTGGAGTTTATAGCCATTAACCCTTGGGTGACACAAACTGGCCTCCCAAATGGCAAACAGGGCCTTCGTGGGGCAGCAGTGGGATCCAAGCATGGTCAGCAGCTCGGAGCACCCAGGAAGGAAGGGGGGTCACAGAGTTACTGTCCCGTTCTCTCTCTGCACTGGCCCACCCGGCCCCTGGCTTGGGCCTGAAACCCGAGCTCACCCCCGTGGAGAGCGCAGGGGCAGGCTGGGAGGGTCTCTCACCTCAAAGGGGCTGTCCGTGTGGAGGAGGAAGAGGGGAACCGACAGCTCTGTCACAGAGCCCCAGGGAAGGAGCAGCTGCAGCAGTGAACAGGAATCGAAGCCCAGTGCCAGCTCCTGATACTCTCTTCTCGCTGGCTGGATGCGAGGACCCCAGGGGTCTGACCAGTCCCTCAGCCGGCTCCCCACACACACTGTGGCTGCTGGAACCAGAGGCGGCCCCATCACAGGTCTGACAGGCCTGATAGATGAAGGGTTATTGAGGCGAAGCCAGAGAATGCCCCCTTCCCCCTGAAAGGCAGAGAGCGTTACACTGCAGTGATGGCCGATAGCACTCCTGGCAGGGCTGGGATTTACAAATGTTCAGCACATGACCTGCACTCCACATGCTGGGCATTTGGGAGAATCTGTCCCCAGCTGTGGGTGCTGGGCCCTTCTAAAATCCCACGCTCCCCGGTCCCACTTCACCTCATCGTCATTGGCCTCATCCCCCCATCCCCTGCCAGGGGCCGCCCAGCATCTCCCAAGCTGGGCTCCTGTCGCAACTCCCTCTTCCTCCAGCTGCTAAACGGCATCAAAGGAAACAGCCAGACAGGACTGAATGTCCCCTGAGCAACTGTAGTTGAAACAGGAATGTTACTCAAATGCCATGAATGAGTAGTGGGGTGGCTGCAGGGGAATTGGCAGTGGGGGTGTAGTAGGGGAGGGGGAGCAGGAGTTGAGATGGGGTGGGAGAGGGGAGCGGGAGGCGAGATGGGGAGGGGGGAGGGGGAGGCGAGATGGGGCGAGGGGGAGCGGGAGGCAAGATGGGGTGGGTGAGAGGGAGCGGGAGGTGAGATGGGGGCAAGGGGGGGTGGGAGGTGAGATGGGGTGGGAGAGGGGGAGCAGGAGGCGAGATGGGGGCGAGGGGGAGCGGGAGGCGAGATGGAGGACAGGGGCTGCTCCAGACCCCAGCACGCCAAGTGCGTGCTTGGGGTGGCATGCCGCGGGGGGCGCTCTGCCGGTCACCTGCGGGAGGTCCACCGGAGCATGCCACCCTGCTTGGGGCAGCGAAATGTTTAGAGCCGCCCCTGAAGGAGGGGGAGGGGGAGCAGGAGGCGAGATGGGGTGAGGGGCAGTGGGAGGCAAGATGGGGGCGAGGGGGAGCGGGAGGCAAGATGGGGCGAGGGGGAGCGGGAGGCGAGATGGGGTGGGTGAGGGGGAGCAGGAGGCGAGATGGGGTGGGTGTGGGGGAGCGGGAGGTGAGATGGGGGCGAGGGGGAGTGGGAGGCGAGATGGGGGTGACGGGGAGCGGGAGGCAAGATGGGGCGAGGGGGAGCGGGAGGCGAGATGGGGTGGGGGAGGGGGAGCAGGAGGCGAGATGGGGTGGGTGTGGGGGAGCGGGAGGCGAGATGGGGGCGAGGGGGAGCGGGAGGCGAGATGGGGCGAGGGGGAGTGGGAGGCGAGATGGGGTGGGTGTGGGGGAGCGGGAGGTGAGATGGGGCGAGGGGGAGCGGGAGGCGAGATGGGGCGAGGGGGAGCGGGAGGCGAGATGGGGCGAGGGGGAGCGGGAGGTGAGATGGGGTGAGGGGGAGCGGGAGGTGAGATGGGGGCGAGGGGGAGCGGGAGGCGAGATGGGGGCGAGGGGGAGCGGGAGGCGAGATGGGGCGAGGGGGAGCGGGAGGCGAGATGGGGCGAGGGGGAGCGGGAGGTGAGATGGGGGCGAGGGGGAGCGGGAGGTGAGATGGGGTGGGTGTGGGGGAGTGGGAGGTGAGATGGGGCGAGGGGGAGCGGGAGGCGAGAGGGGGCCGAGGGGGACTGGGAGGTGAGATGGGGTGGGTGAGGGGGAGCGGGAGGCGAGATGGGGGTGAGGGGCAGTGAGAGGCGAGATGGGGGCAAGGGGGAGTGGAAGGCGAGATGGGGGCGAGGGGGAGCAGGAGGCGAGATGGGGGCGAGGGGGAGCGGGAGGCGAGATGGGGCGAGGGGCAGCGGGAGGTGAGATGGGGTGGGTGAGGGGGAGCGGGAGGTGAGATGGGGGCGAGGGGGAGTGGGAGGTGAGATGGGGGCGAGGGGCAGCGGGAGGTGAGATGGGG